>NC_064811.1:11599306-11688516 GCF_023721935.1 Panthera uncia | reverse complement strand
GGGGGGGGGGGGGCTCATGAGTTCCCGCATGAGGCGTGAACAGCAGAGTTAATGCCAAGACCTCACAAATGAAGATGCTGGGCTGCATCCTACAGGCCTTGTGCTGATGTTCATTTACCTGGATTGAGAGCCACTTAGAGATCCACAGGGAAGGCAGAGGAAAAATGGATATGGTGGATGCTCATTTTGTGTTCTTGTGACAGGGTACACTGTCACAGGGAGGGAGGGAGGATGAGGAAAAGGACTGAGGCCTCCAAGGTCGATGACCTACAGCCTCTAACCCTGTACTGTCCAGTACAGAGGCCATGGCCACGTGTGGCCCCTGAGCACCTGAATTATAGCTAGTCTGAACTAAGATGTACTGAGCGCATCTATACCAGACCTGAATACTTAGTGACTGTAAAACAGCTCATTAATATTTTTATATTGATGGCATACAGAAATGACAGTGTATTGCATGTATCTGGATTAAGGGCAGCATATTATTAAAATTAATGTAAAATAAACTAATCACCCATTTCTTTTCACTTTTTAAATGTGGCTACTAGGAAATTTGAAATTACTTGTATGGCTTGTAATATATTTCTATTAGGCAGCGCTGCTCTAAACCAGGGGGAGGGAGAACATTCCTGCCCCCAAATCTCAGGTGGGTGCTTGGTCCTCACGGCAAAGATCAGTTTGGCAGAGAGATGGGGCCAGCTGGCAGACAAAGGGCAGGGGTCATTTGTCAGTAAGGAGTGTCATTTGGTGTAGCAGGGACCCTTCTTCAGCACCCGGGACCACCGGGATCCCGGGTACTTGGGAGGGGCTGGGGATCTTCCGGCAAATGCTGGGAGCATCTGTTTGGCACTGGAAGACTGGCACTGTCTCATTGGGGCCGCGGCCAACGTGTGATCCATGTGTCCCATATACACTGGCCTCCACATAGTCTGTTAGAGACGCACCTGCTTCATGTGTTCAAGTGTGGTGAGAACGATGCGGTAAAATCCCACGTCTGTCAACCCCATGGAAGCAGATTTTGCAAAATTCTAATTTTTGCTTAAATGCTCTAATTTTATCATTGGCAACAAGTCCTGTGAGTCGCCCTCTCGAAGCTGTGGGCTCCACTCCCTCCATTTTAAGGAAAGTGTCTCCAAAATCCTCAAGTCTGAATAACCATGGTTTGTCTCTCTGTCTTTTCTTCTGCGTGAAAATCGCGCTCCGTGAGAAATGTGGTGAGTTTAGCTCCCAACTCAAGACCAGCACCCAGTGCTCTTTCTGGAGTCAGCTGGAAACGAGTGTGCAGCAAAAGCACCTTACTCACACTACCATTTCCTCGCACAGAATAATAGAAAGATGGCTGCTCACAGATTGAAGTTTAATACAATTACGAGTTTTTAATGCTCCATCAAGATTATTCTCTTTTTAAAAAAATGTTTAGTTTTGAGAGAGAGAGTGCAAGCGAGTGAGCTGGGGAGGGGCAGAGAGAGTCGGGGACAGAGAATGTGAAGCGGGCTCTACACTGACAGCAGAGAGCCCAAGGCGGGGCTCGAACCCACAAACTGTGACATCATGACCTGAGCTGAAGTCGGACGCTATGATTGTAATAATCCTCGAGATCATTCTGTGACTTGAGCTTCTATTTTCCATGAGTTGATGGCAGCGAAGAATAGAATGGATGCTATGTGGTTCCTGCTAAATTACAACAGTCTTTGCCACCGTTGTTTTTGCACCCTGAGTACAAATATCAACACCGTGGAAAGGCGGGTCACATCTTCTGCTTCCTCCTCGTGGGCACCCTGAACATATCGTGACGATTCCAAGGGGTCCGCGGACCACATTCAGAGATGTGCCCACTGAGGCCAGTGGGGGATGCCCACCGCTTACCTGGTCAGTGTGACCTGAGAGGAAGGAGGGGGCGGCTCCCCGGAAGAGACTCAAAGTTCTCATTTGGGTTTTATAAAGATGAGCCAAGTGAATGCATACTCCGTGGCCACAAGAACACCTTCCATGCCATACTTTCCTTGCGTACTGCTCTGCAGCAGACATTTCCTAAAACCCTTTCACAGAACAGTGAAGGGCCCGCTGTGTGCCAGGCCCTGTACCGTTTTCCTTCATCTGCATGATCTCACTTAACCTGAAGTGGTCCTTTGAGGGTGGAGACTAATATCAACCCATTGGCAGATGAGGATGCTTGTGGCAGGTAATTCTTCTTCACCCAGGAGGAGACACCATGGAAAGTAGCGGAGCTTGGACTCCATCCCAACTCTTAACCAGATCAAGATCCCAAAATGCCACACAGGAACGTCACCTGTGTCATTAAATATACTGAAATAAATGGATGATTCCCAATTAAAAAAAAATCATCGGTGGACATTTTCATCCAATGAAATCTAGAACAGAAGCCTAATCTGTACAACAAACCAAAGCAAAGTGACTAGCTCAAGGCTGGAAGAGATCTGCGGGGTTGAGCAGACTCAGGTTTCTCCCGTCCTTGGGTCTCCCTTGGAGGAATGAATAACTAGGACTCCCAGTACCCTAGGGATAGGGTAAGCATCCCAAACCTACCAGTTTGATCCCTGCTCCTACAGCACACCTTTTAAAGATCTGTTTTATTTAGTTTGCAGGTCGTTGCATTTAGTCTGTGCAGGTCAGAAGTTGTTTTCCAAAAAGCCCTGCGGGGAGGTGGCCGGCATGTAAATCTATACTTCTTGCTTTAAATAAGCATTCACAACAAGTTTTCCTTTGTGCCCCTTGTAGTACACTTTAGAAGTGATGTATACAGGATACAGCCACAGCATTCCAGAAGCTCATTCCCAGGGTGAATTACAATGTGCAGCGTGGGAAGGACCCTGGGGCAGAAAAATGACGACCCACCTGGGCCTTGGTCTGGCCTCCTCACACATCCCAGATTTTAGACAAGTTATTCTCTCTGTCTGGGCATCAGTCATGGCATATCATTGCTAGATTGGTGAGTCAGGATAAGAGGTGAATCCTAACCTATATGAAAATTTGGAAATGCCCAAAATGAACATGGCGGGAAAAATACCATTTTGCGTATTATTTCAGGTTTTCATGCACTGCTTGGATTAATTGTAAGGTTCTTTTTATTTGTAAAATATTATGTAAATGTAGAATTACTAAAGAATAAGTTGCGTTTGTGTTTGTGGTTTCAAAAAATTAAGAGTGAGCAATTTCGGTATAACATTTTATCAGTAATTATTAAGGACCTATATGCTGGTAAATATCAAGGTGTCTTGTGAGAAACCGAAAACTCAAAAATGGCAACTGTCTAATTCCACCACTGCTAAATAGTAAGTCAAAAATATTTGCCCTCCATTCTTTGCTTCTGTTTAGAGCCTCATAGCTTAATTATTTACCTACCTTAAGAAATAGAAATAAAATGATAAGAATACTACATAGAGGTACAATAATTTGTAAGCATATATAAAATTTATTTTCTAAACATACATGTTGTGTTTTTACTGTAAAAGTAACCTTGCTATTCTTTTGTGACTTTTCCCCCAGATATTTTAAGAAAAATTCTACAGAAGAAGTTTGACCTCTCAACTGATTATGAGAAGGTAATTTTTATTGATACATTTGTTAGTAAAAATAAGTATGAACAAAATTTTGGTTGACTTGAAAGTAAATCTTTAAGCAATCAGTTCACCTGTGAACTTTATAATTTTCTTTGACTAAGAATTTTTATGGAATATTGAAACATCTTATAAATCCCCTTTGATTTCTAAAGCAGAAATTCCAAAAGTAGCGTTTGAAAAAACATTCACCTTTTAAGCTGTATGTATTTCTGTATTTAAAAACTGAAATTTCCTTAAGGGAAGTAATGGGGTAGGTTTTTCTTAGCTAAGGGGGAGAGAACTCCCAGACTAAGTAGAATTGTTTGAACATTTCTAGAAACAGGGATGTGTACTTTGTTTCAAAATGCAGTTTGGTAGGGGTGCCTGGGTGGCTCAGTCGGTTGAGCTTCTGACTTTAGCTCAGGTCATGATTTCGTGCTCCTGAGTTCGAGCCCCGCATCGGGCTCTGTGCTGACAGCTCAGAGCCTGGAGCCTGCTTCAGCTTCTGTGTCTCCCTGTCTCTCTCTGCCCCTCTCCCACTCGTTCTGTCTCTCTCAAAAATAAATAAAAACATTTAAAATTTTTTTAAAAAATAAAAAAATAAAATACAGTTTGGTAAAAAGCAGCTTCACACTGGAACAGGTGTATTGAGAGCTCTGTGTGTGCACTTGCCTGGGCTAAGTATAAGGAAAATCGCCCTTGATCTCAGGAGGCAAAGAGCCAGATGGCAGAGACCATACCTGATTGTTTAAAGAAGTAGAAGGAGAAGAAGGAAATAAGTAGATGTATAAGTAACAGGAAGAGGAACGTAGGTGAAAAAACGTAATTCTGACCAGGAGTTCTTGCATAAAAGGTGATTGGGGGGCTTGTTGTAAAAAAAGAAGAAGAAGGAGCAGGGCTGGAGCAGGTGGGGAGGTGGCTTTGCTGGCATCTGAGGCTTCGGGGACCACGGGAGCCACCAGGACAAGGTGTGAAAGAGTGGAGAGGAAGGAAAGGCGGCCTGGGACCCTGAACGCTCGCTAATATGAGCAGATGGTATTTTCAGAAAGTATTAAAGGACCTTGCGTGCCTCTGCTGAATACCAAGGTGTTGCGCATTCATTCTGTTTGCATCTGTGATGGATTACCCAAACACAAGAGTGTCCTTTGCTTTTGGTTTGCGATGAGTGCAGGTTGCCAGTGAAATAAACAGATGCTTGTTGTACTGAATGTTAGGATAATTAAAAAAAAAAATAGTTGAATCTGTCAGGCTCTTAGTCCTGAAGGATTAAGTACTTTGTCCTCTCCTGAAAGTGGTTATCAAGAGAACAATATAAGCAGACACACGGGGGACATCCTTGAATGGCCAGCACAGCAAACGTGAATGACAGTGTCCCAGTGTGGTGGGGGCAATGTATGGGGAGAGCAGTGATCTCTCGCCCAGTGAATGGTCACCTCAGATGCTGTGGTGACAGTGCCTCCTATTCTCAGTTTGCAATAAAGTGATACCCAAGAGAAAACAAATACAGATGCCAAAGAGGAAAGCCTTATCTAAAGACCATTTACACGAATTAGTTTCTCTCTAGCGCTCACAGCCTTCCCTAGTACCGTGGAAAAACATTTTCATTATGAAATGCCCGTGGCTTCCTATGTCTCCCAAACGTGGTTGCCGATGTCTGCCTGCATCCCTGGGCAGAACAAAATGACCGTTGCTTGTATATTGATATCGAAAAATAGCGTGCCATTAGCAGCCTGGCCCGAATGCCAGCTAGTTCTGCCAAAGAATGGGTGGGGGTTGCGCTTCACCTGGTCCAGGCCTCGGAGGATGGGGTCCTGAGACCTTGAGGTGACTCTGGGCACCTCAGCAACTACCCGTGGCGAGATTCTTAGTTGGGCCAGTCCTTTATGGCTGGCTTGGTATTAGATTTGGAGCTCCTGTGAAATTGGGGATCTCCCTGGTGCCTGATTTCCTCTCCACCTCAGGTGCCTTTGCAAATGGACCAACACCATTGGCATGGGGGACAAGTGCACTGAGTCCTCATGCATGACCTGAATTCCCCCTTCACGTGGGATCAGGTCACGTTTTCCACTGTTGTCCAAGAAAGAGGGATTTGGTTAGGCAGAGACACTGGAGAAGCCAGACACCTCAGGAGGGGGGCTCTCTGATTGCTCGTAATCTGACGTATGCCGGCTGTGTTGGGTTGGAGTCCTCTGAAGCAGACCCTGAGTCAAGGCCTCGCGGTCACGTCATTGGTTTGGGAGGTGTAGGGGACACTGGCCGAGAAGTGGAGAGGTAACACGAGGGTGAGAGGGCATCCTGGAAAGGGTGTGGCATTAAGCCACCGGCCACAGGGGACGGCTGAAGCTTCATCCTGCAGAATTGCCAGGGCAATGGTGTAAAACCCCAGTGTCCAAATTAGTCCCTGGGAAGTGTGAGGGAGCTGAGGTTTCCAGACACCAAGACTGAAGGGGCACAGGTTAGGGGCGGTGTGGGGGTGGGGGACTGTGTTAAACCCTAAGCACTTCTGACCTGCCGTGGTACCGGAAAAGGCTGTCAAGCACAGAGTGAAAGATGCCAGTAGCTAGAAGCTTGAGGAGGTACATGGAGATGACTGAGGCCTGAGAGATGTGGGAGCCCCAGCAGCGTCTTCTACACTGACCAGTGCCCACTGGCTTTCTAATTACTGCACTCACAGGTAAGGTCTGTCCAGGCGAGGGGTCCTGGGGAGTCTTTTCAGCTTTTGTCCTGAGTCGAGCATTTCCTCTTCTGGTGAGTTCTCAGATGACAGAGGAGCCTGGGCCGCGGGGTCAGTGACTTTCCAGCTGGGTGTTCTTTTAGTGAACTCTCTTCAGAAGGAGGTTCAGAAGCATTCAGCTGACCTTTTGCTCCAACCGCTGGGCCCGACTTTGGGAGGGAAATAGGACTCCTTTTCACAGAACTGCCTCCTCTTTATACTTCAGCTGAAAGTTAAAGGTAATATTTTAAGATCCTTGGCCCCTTCTCCTCCTCGACATTTTTTTATGTACTTCTCTCTTTCATGTATTCATTTTACAGAGTGCTGGCTAGGAGCAGTGTGTCGCAGGGGACAAACTTGTGAAAGTGTGGCCATTACTCCGCCAACTCTCAGCTGGTGGCAGGGAGGTTGTGGGATAAGAAATACGCATGGATGTTATGGGCTGAATTGTGCCCCAAATTCATCCGTTGAAGTCGTAATCCCAGCACCTCGGAGAGGGATCGTATGAGACATAGTGTCATTACAAGGGTAATTAACTTAAAATGGGGTGATTAGTGAGTCCTAAGCCAGTCTGACCGGTATCCTTATAAGAAGAGGAGATTAGGACACAGACACACACACAAAGAAAAGACTGTGTGGGGACACAGGGAGGAGACGGCCATCTGCAAGCCAAGGAGGCCTCAGAAGAAACCAAACCTTCCCACGCCTTGATCTCAGACTCCCAGGCCCTAGACCTATGAGGAAACACCTTTCTGTTGTTCAAACACTCTGGTCCGCGGCACTTTGTGAAGGCAGCTCCAGCAGACTAATGCAGTCCACAGCTGGACCATAAGGTGGAGGGGGACACACATCACTCGAGAAGTTCTGATAGAGGGCCGTGAATGAGAACGTTCCGAGGAGGGAGAGTGGTTTTGCACCTGGGATGCATTTAAACTGAGACTTCATTAGGGCACCTGGGTGACTCAGCCCATTGAGCGTCTGACTCTTGATTCCGGCTCAGGTCATGATCCCAGGGTTGTGGGATCGAGCCCCACATTAGCCTCCACACTGAGCGTGGAGCCTGCTTAAGATTCTCTCTTTATATCCCTCCACCCCTCTCCCCCACTTATGCTGTCTGTCTCTGAAAACAATTTTTTAAATATTAAACAAATAAACGAACTGAGACCTCAAGGCACGTAGCACAAACGAGAGCTACAGCCTTTCTTTATGAGCATGAGGCTCGAAGCACAAAACTTCTCCACTGCTTCTGAAGCTTACACCGGGTCATCGTCCTCTCTGTAATGACAACAGCCACCGTTTCTTGTCCACCTTGGGCCAACACTGGCTTATGAGCTGACATCGTTTCTTTTTTTTTTTAATTTTTTTTTAACGTTTATTTATTTTTGAGACAGAGAGAGAGAGAGAGAGAGCACGAACAGGGGAGGGTCAGAGGAAGAGGGAGACACAGAATCTGAAACAGGCTCCAGGCTCTGAGCTGTCAGCACAGAGCCCGACGCAGGGCTCGAACCCACGGACCGCGAGATCATGACCTGAGCCGAAGTCGGACGCTTAACCGACTGAGCCACCCAGGCGCCTGAACTTGACATCGTTTCCAACCCCCACAGTGACACCTGTCCGAGGCAGAAGTATTTCTGCGCTGCACGCTCAAGAAAATCCTGCCCTCGGAGAGGCTGGGCAACTTGCCCAAGGTCACCCAGTGACTAAGTGGTGAAGGTGGGATCCTTCCCGGGACCGGTCTGACTCCAAACCAACACATGCGCGGCCAACAAAAATTCAGCTCAACCCGAGCCACTGTACTGGAGTCCTAAAGTGACTAATTTGTTGGAAGCAGCTCGCGTTGAGTATTCTGAGCTGTGTGAAAAGACCGTCACAGCCTCAGTGCCGTGCCTTTTATTTATTAAACCATAAAATGTTACAGTGGGTAATTAACCCTGGGAAGGGAAATGAGTGAAAGGGAGGACCGGGCAGACGAAGCCGCGGAAATCCGAGGAACGGCTCTAATCACCGCCGGTTTCTAGCGTCCCTACAGCACGCACAGTGAGGCAGGTACCCTCGGTCATGATTTACGAGTATTAACCCGTTTAGACTTTACAGCAGTGGTCTGTCTTCACTCGAGGTGTTAAGGTAGAGATGACACGGGCAACTCATCTGTCCACTCAGCGTGTGCCAAGCGCCGTGCTCCAGATACAACCTGAGCCGCGCCAAGCCCCTGGGTGTCATTCCCTCGGGGATCAGAGAGCGGGCGAACCCCTTCCCGGGTTCTCTGAGCGCCGGCTGACGGAAACCCAGGGAAAACAGCATGACCTCCCCCTCCTCCAAGCTCACGTGGAGTTTCTGCAGAGAGAGCCCCTCAGCCTAGCTTGTCGGGTGGTGACCCCCCCAAGGAAATAAAAGGACACAATTCCTGTCTTCAAAGGATGCATAGTGTGGAGTGTAGGTGGATGGCTTCCCATCGCTTCCCACCAGCAACCCCTAAGTGCCACCTGCACCTCTAGAAACCTTTCCAGGGGACAGTTGTCCCAGCAACGCCCGTCACCTCCGTCTTTTGATTCTGCACATCCCGGTCCGTCGGAATGGACAGCTTCTTTGCAATGACCTCCTGGATTTGTTTCCTTGTGGCCACAGTCCATCCCCACTCCTGCCTCTTGGTTGGCTGGTTTGTATCTTCATCCTTCATTTCATTCCTCGGATGAAATTCCTCACCTTCCATTCATTACCTTTCCCTTTCTTTTAATTTTTTTTTTTTACATTTATTTATTTTTTTGAGAGAAATAGAGCACAAGTTGGGGAGGGGCAGAGAGAGGAGAAGACACAGAATCCGAAGCAGGCTCCAGGCTCTGAGCTGTCAGCACAGAGCCTGACACGGGGCTCGAACTCATGAACCGTGGGATCATGACCTGAGCTAAAGTCGGACACTTAACCGACTGAGCCACCCACCCACGCGCCCCTATTTTTTTTTTAACTTTTTAATGTTTATTTATTTTTGAGAGAGACAGAGACAGAGTGTGAGCAGGGGAAGGGCAGAGAGAGGCAGAGAGAGAGGGAGACACAGAATCCGAAGCAGGCTCCAGGCTCTGAGCTGTCAGCACAGAGCCCGATGCGGAGCTCGAACTCATGAGTTGTGACATCATGGCCTGAGCCAAAGTGGGATGCTTACCTGACTGAGCCACCCAGGCGCCTCTACCTTTCCCTTTCTTGAAGCTTCCTCTGGGGGCAGGTGCTGGGCCTGGGCCTCATCCCTGCTGCTTTTCTTGACCTCACCAGTGCTGACAGTCACTGGATATCGATTTGGCACTTAGGAGACGTCAGGTCATTATTCCAGATGGGATTGTGGTGTTTGGAACCCACCCTGCATGTCCGCGAAAGGTAAGTGAATGAGTTCCCTGTTTCCTGCCCTCCAGGAGAGCGAGGCATGCTTCCTGGAAGAGCACACTCCCCTTTCCCGGGAAGAGAAGCACCTTCCAGAGATCTCAGAAGCATTTAGAGAGCAAGCAGTACACGGCAGTCTGTGCCCAGGATCATGTCTGGGGCTTGCTGGAGCTGAGGGATGGGAACAATGCTACCATGCGTTGATCGTTACATCTTCTTGTTAAACATCATCTTCCTGATGGTGATGACGATTGATTGAGCATGACCCTGGGACACCCGGGTCTGAGCACTTCACATGTATTAACTCACCTCGCGTACATTAAAGCGTTTAGAACAGGATAAGGCACTGAGCATGTTGCTTCTCACCATTTTCTCTTGTTGTCTCTGAAAAACTGCATAAAATAGAGCCTCTGCTGATCCAGATTCCATCAGTAAGGTAACCAAGGCTCAGAGTAGCATTGGCAACAAGGCCTAGGCCCGTCCCCCAGGGATTCTGATGTAATGGGTCAGGGCTGGCTGGTTATTGATATTTTTCAAAAGGTCCCCGGGAGACGTTGATGGGTAATTAAGTGGAGTGGGGGGTCACTGACGCAAAGCGGCATAGCCGGATTCAAACTGCGGCACCGCACGGTAGTAACCTCATACTGTGTGACAGCCGGCACGAACGGGAAAAAGATGAAGATTCACCCAGCTCCACCGGGGCGGGGGGGGGTGGTTGTTGGTACCCCATCAAATACATCAGACCAGACTGACTCCTGGGTGGGAATATTAAGTCCCAAAGAATCAGCTGATTGTTGTAGCTTACAGGTGCTTCTGCTCTGGCCCCAGCCCAGCACCATCTGCCCTTGGAGCCGAGAGCAGGTGTCCCAAACCCACCTGATCAGGCCATGACACCAGGGTTGGTTTAAAGACAGGCTCCTGGTTTTACCCAAATCTCCTGATACCCGCTCTAGGGGAGGAGCCTGAAGTCAGTGTTTTTCACACATTTATGGTGGTAAGTTGGGGAGACTGTGGGGCCCATGCCCAGGAAGGGAGTCCGGGGTCATTCAAGATGCCCCATGTGACCCTGGCGGCATGTGTACCTGAGCTGCCCACCCCAACACTTTGGATGCCTCATTTAACAGGTACTAATATCACATTGTTCTCCCACTTCTGAAAATCTGCCATCTAAAGCGATAGTTTCCAAACTTTTGGATTTCCCAGAGCACACAGTTGCAAGAAAGTAACCCAGGGAACGACACAGAGCCTAACGTTTATTTTGCCACCCAAGGACATTTAACACCCATCATAACAACAACACCGTATTAACTTTGTCCCCTCTCATGCACATACCACCCCCCTCTCCCCACCAAAAGGATAAACTGAACAAATTTCACCTCAAGGGAAACTCGCTGCACCTTACTTTTTCTGTCTTCCTGCAGGGTGGTCCATCCCCATCACTGGACCACCGTTGAGGGAACTCCCTCGGTTCACCAGTTTACCTGCTTCCGACTGGGCACCTGTTGCATGCCGGGTCCCCGGGTGGGTGCTTGCCAGAGAACGGTGGGCGTGACCTCATGGTTCCTGCTCTCCAGGAGCAAACAACGCCGCTCAGGCAGGGCTCCTGTGGGAGCAGATGCTGACAACCGGCAAGTGTGGGCTCCAAGGCAGCATGAAGGAGGGATGAAAGCAAACCCAGACCTGGTTATCAAGACAGATTTCCAGGAGGAAGCAACATCCAGGCAGACTTGAGTCCCATGAGCAGAGGAGTGAAGGGAATAACGTTCTGGGCAAGGAGGCATTGCCAGGGAGCTCGAGGCAGGAAGGGGGAGCATGAGGCTTCTTCTTAGGACTAGAATGGCCAAGAAGAACAAGGCATGGGGCCAGGATTAAGTAACAGGACCACATTAAGAGGTTGGAATTAAACATGATGGGAATCCAGGAAATGCAGGTAAGCAAGAGAATGACCTCATCCGATTCTCAGTTTAGAAAGGACACTTTGGAAACTGTTGCCTTCAGCTGGGGTTCAGCGGCTGATCCTCTATTGTGTAAAGACCACACGGTTCGTGTGTCAAGCCTGTGTCACTTTCCCTCTAATATCCCCCATTCTGTCCACACCTGATTAGCATCCTGATAAGAACCTTTCAGGAAATCCAAATGTACGTTCCAAATGTAAATTGCATTTGTTTCTCTAATAAACACTCAAGTTTTATGTTCCTGGCTTATGTGGACCAACCTCTCACTTGATTTGCGCTATATGGAATGTTAATGTTCTCAGTTGTGGTTAATCGCTCATGTAACTTTTTCTGTTTTCTTGATGCATGCTGCCTCTGCCTTACTCTCCTCAACTCCTCCACTGCCTTGACTTCCACAGCCAGAAAATGTAGTCTTGACCCTGAAGGTAAAGTCCTTGTTTGCTGTTTCTCGTGACTCTGTCTAAAGCCAAGGGGAATGAGATGCTTCTGCCAGAACTTCCTGTCCTTCCGCTGTCGTCTCCGTTGTGATGGTGTTTTAAATGGCTCCTTTCATTTTTGTTTATGGAATCGTCATCAATCTTCTCTTCCAGTTTTAGTAGTTCACCAAAGAATAGCGACCCACCTCAGCAACTTTCCATCTTGATCTCCTCGTAATCCACAAAGCGTTCTGGAGATCCTGGCATATCAGAAACTCAGTTAGGTCTTTGCCAGACCTTGGCCAGACTTCACCCAGAAGTAAACTCTTGAGATGACATATACCTTGATCCTGATACTGTTTGACATAATATTGAGTCAGTAACGTTGGAAAGGTTGTGTATCAAGTGTGAAAATTGTACTTGGAGGTAAACATAGTGCGTTTAGAACATTTTGAAAACACCTTCTCTCCTGCATTTGAGTTCAGTGTCTTCTGGACTCAGAAAGGATTTTAAATCCCTTTTAAAATAGTAAATAATTGGGACACCTGGGTGGCTCAGTCAGTTAAGCATCCAACTTCGGCTCAGGTCATGATCTCACCACTCGTGGGTCCGAGCCCCGCGTCGGGCTCTGTGCTGACAGCTCGGAGCCTGGAGCCCACTTCAGATTCTGTGTCTCCCCGTCTCTCTCTGCCCCTCCCCCACTGATGCTCTGTCTCTCTCTCTCTCTCTCTCTCTCAAAAATAAATAAATGTCAAAAAAAATTTTCAAAATAGTAAATAATTTAGATCATTTTCTGGGAAATGATAGGGAAATAGAGAAATAAGAGTTTGGAGTATCTCAATTGGCCGATGATGTGGGTCCTCAAGGGCAGGTTACAAGCACCAGTAGGTAATGACTCTCTGTGGCCATGGAATAGGGCTTGGTTTAAGCGGGAGCATGTATTTGGTGAATGAAGCAAAATTCAACCACTTTTTTTTTTTTTAGCATTTTATCCTTAATCTCAAAGTACATAATATTCAGGTGTCGTGTGCACCTCGGTCCTCTTAGGCATTTGTCCACAGACTTAATTACTATTGATTGAATATTTGCTGTGTGCTGGGCACTTGGCTGGCTGTTTTCACATTCAATCGTTTAATTATCTGACCCTCACAATATGCTTATGACCTTAATGCTAATTCCGGTTTAGGGAACCAGAAGCCCTCCCCCGCCCCCACCCCGTGTAATTTAAAGCAGGTCTTCTGACTCTCAGTTCAGTATTAAGACCTCACATTCGTTTCGAGGAACAACACTTGTGTCTTCTTTTACTTCGCTCAGCTTGGCTTCAGAATCTGTTGTTAGCGAGCCGGTCCATTAGTTGTAAACAGCCAGCCTGTAATTGTCATTCTTTAAAAAATGTCTTGCTTTATGGAAACATGAGTTTCAGTAAGCTCTAGTTTTGTCATCCAGTGGCATTAATTTTTTTTTTTTATCCCAGAATAAAGCCAGCAGTGATTATAAAAATATATTTAGGTCGCATGATTGTATCCAGAAGCCGTGCTAGTTCCTAGGAACGTAGGGAACTGTCTGAGACACGGGCCGACAAGCCCAGCCTCACCCACACGGCATGAAAAGACCATTTATTAAGTGTCTGCTCTGGGCCACATACTTCCCCTGACACGTTATCACTGATCAGACACTATCTGTAATGTTCACAATGACCTTACAAGATGCGTATTATTACTCCCAGCATACGGATAGGGAAACAAAGTCAGTGGCCAGTGATTAACATATCTGACTCAGAAAGTCTGAGCTTTTTTCCTAAATTTAGATATATTCCAGATTCTTTTGTAACTGTGGGTTTGTCATTAATTGATCTGATCTGAACTGCTTTGAATTCTTGATAACTTCTACTGGTCCTGTCTTTCTGGTGAAAAGCATCCTGTCCTGTAGATTATTCATAATGCAAGTATTTCTGCCAAAATTTGTTACACCATTTAAACACAAACAAAATATCTTTGGGGTTTAAAGTAAGTCATTTGCAACTTGACCCTGCATTTGGACATTTTACTGTGAGTTGAAAGAAGATAGTAATGACTTGTTTACACATTCTGATAACTCCAATCTCTGTTACTTCTTTTTTTTAATAAAAAAATTTAATGTTTATTTCTGAGAGAAGAGAGAGAGACAGAACATGAGCAGGGGAGGGGGAGAGAGAGAGAGAGGGAGACACAGAATCTGAAGCAGGTTCCAGTCTCTGAGCTGTCTGCACAGAGCCCGACATGGGGCTCGAACTCACAAATGGTGAGATCATGACCTGAGCCGAAGTTAGACGCTTAACTGCTTAACCGACTGAGCCACCCAGGCACCACTCTGTTACTTCTGTTTCAAGAAGGAGCATCAAGATGGAAGCACACACACACACACACACACACACACACACACACATTAAGATTCAACTCACGGTGGCAAGTAGGTTAAAAAAAACAAAACAGGTACACTGTGGAATGTTCTACTCGTTATTTTGTGTTAGAGGACATGCTGTTTCTTTTGTTTGACTTGCAGATTATCTACTATGAAATCGGGGTCATCATCTGTGCTGTCCTGGGACTGCTCTTTGTCATTCTGATGCCCCTGGTAGGGTTCTGCTTCGGTCTGTGTCGTTGCTGTAACAAGTGCGGTGGAGAGATGCACCAGCGTCAGAAGAAGAATGGGCCCTTCCTGAGGAAGTGCTTTGCGGTCTCCCTCTTGGTGATTTCTATATTTATAAGGCGAGTAGAATCTTGGGGGACAGCTGATTGTGTTTTGAACTGTTCAGCCCATGCCTTTAATACAAAACAACAACCACCACAGTACAGCCATAAAACAGAAGAAGACAAAAATGCTTGTCCGGGGGGTTCAAAACAATGTTACCATAACCAGAAGTTAGGGTTGTCATCAGGGTGCCAAGCCAACCCTTTGGTGCTTGTTTGTGTCGAAGACGAGCTGATAAATCTTGGCCTGTAGAAAGCATTTACCCCGCAGAACAATAGCTCCTTCCTTTTTAAAAAAAAATTTAATGTTTATTAATTTTTGAGACAGAGAGAGCACGAGCAGGGGAGGGGCAGACACAGAGGGAGACACGGAATCCGAAGCAGGCTCCAGGCTCTGAGCTGTCAGCACGGAGTCCACCGTGGTGCTCGAACTCATGAACCGTGAGATCATGAGCTGAGCCGAAGTCGGATGCCCAGCCGACTGAGTCACCCAGGCGCCCCAGCAGCTCCTTCCTTAAATAGCTGTTTGGAGACAGGCGGCCTGCAGAAGGCAGAGAATTTGCTTGTTGATTTGTGCATCCAAAGGGATCCTGAAGGATGGGTACAGTCCCTGAATCGGGGAATGTGAGAACACTGTAGAACAGAATTAACTTTCTAATAATAAACCCACTTTTCCTGAATTTGCAGTTAAGCTGCTACCCTCTGCGGAGGCCTGGAACACACTTCATAATTTAGGATGTGTTTCTTCTACGGTCCCTTCTGCTCCATCAGCTTTCCAACTGCCTGACAGATCAGGAGTACACTGCTCTTAAGACAGTAGCATTTTGCTGAGTCCAAATCAGAATCCTCGGCTGAGGAATGTGCTTCACGTTAGGGGTCCCCTGGTTGCAATATTTGGTCATGGTTCCACATTTCCTCATTCATTCAGCCAATGCATGTCATGACATTTAGCGACAGAAGTAAAGTGCTTATGACGTGAATAGTGCTAGGCCCCACGGAGGCACAGAGACCGTGAGGACTGGCAGTCAGCCTCCTCCTCGCTGTCTCCTCCAAACACCATGTTTGCTCGGTAGCTGTAAGATTTTTCTGGTTTCACTAAATAACTGATGTTCGGGAATTTAAGCAGAAAACAGGATTAAACAGAACAATTTAAGCTGGCCTACCAGCTGAAGTTTTAGATGGAAATCCAAGAAGAAAAGTTCTTCAATTGTGGCTATCAGTGGGATCCTGGTAAGACCTACGCTTTGGGGTGATCATTCATTGGAAGGCGGTATACCTAGGGATGCCTGGGTGGTTCAGTTGGTTAAGCGTTGGACTTCAGCTCAGGTCATGGTCTCGTGGTTCATGGGTTCGAGTCCTGCGTCAGGCTCCATGCTGACAGTGCAGGGCCTGCTTGGGATTCTCTCGCTCTCTCTTCCTCTCTCCCTGCCCCTCCCCCACTCACGCTTTCTCTTTCAAAATAAATAAATAAACTTTAAAAAAAAAAAAAAAGGAAGGCAGTATTGGAAGGGACTGGACTGATCCCGAAGTGCTGATATGAACCAGTCCCCAAGAAAGATGAATTCACAGAAGCAACTGGCAGACCACGTATATATCCACATGGTCCCTATGACAAAAACAAAAAGGAGAGAGACACAAACACTTGGTTATATTTACACAGAGCATCTGTAGTAGGCTTGCCAAGACCCAGACGCAGTGGTTGCCCCTGGGAAGGAACTTTGGTGGTTGTGGAGGGTAGGAAGGAAATCACTTCTCACGGCATATAGATTTTTTTTTTGTCTCTTTTGAATTACCTACCATGCCTCAGGTATTACCTACCGACTTCATTGCACCAAAAATTAAACTTGAACAACCAAACAAAATCTTCAGAAAAAGCTTAAAAGGCAGTGCATTCCACTGACTCCAGGGCAATCATTTTTTTTTTTTTTTTGGAACAAAGACACACTTTTGCTGCAAATAGTTAAATAATAGACCTTAACGGTCTATGTGCAAACAGGACCCAAGTGAATGCATTGCTAATTTCATGCACCCTTGTTTGACCACCAGGGAGTTATTTTTGTTTTCTCTGTCTCTCTGTCTGTCTCTCTACCTCTCTCTGTAAATAATTTGTTTCTGCACATTGAATTTTGAAGAGCAGCTTGAGATCAGGTCAATGGTGATTTCAGATGTCCCTGTCTCTCTGCTTTGTGTTTGAAGTCTTTTCAGGAATGCACGGACCTTACAGCTATGGAAGTGGTTACCTCCTCCCAGCTACCAGGAAAGTGTTAGTTACAGTCCAAAGAGACGTCAGACCCAGCAGAGATCATTGTGCATTTGTTTTAAGCCTAAAACTACCATCTTTCATTCATCCAGAGACTTGGACAGCCATGCTTCTCCCTCTGTAGAGGCATACCCTGAGCATCCAAAATGAGGCCCACATGACAAAGTGTCATGTAAAAATACTCGCCTTTAGGGCTTCTTGTTCACATGATTACTTAATAGTTAATAGTTTTCACTTGATATAAATACATGTGATATAATTTCAGGAAAAGTCTTTGTTGCATGTAGTTAACCTATTTACCCAGATAAATGTTTACATATGCAATAATGGACTTCCCAGGTTTTTTTGAATGAAGCACATATTCTATATTGGGTTTCTATTTTTATTTTTATTTTTTAAATTTAAATCCAAGTCAGTTAACATATAGCATATTAATGGTTACAGGAGTAGAATTTAGTGATTCATCACTTCCATATAACACCCAGTGCTCATGTTGACAAGCGCCCTCCTCAGTGCCCATCACCCATGTAGCTCATCCCCCGCCCACCTGCCCTCCAGCAGCCGTCAGTCTGTTCTCTGTATTTAAGAGTCTCTTATGGTGTGCCTCCCTCTCTGTTTTTGTCTTATTTTTCCTTCCCTGGGTTTCTACTTTTAAATTGGGCTTTTATTTACATTACGTATAATTATGTGTCACATATGTCATACTTCCCCCGGAACTGTTTGAATTATTTATATTATGTTTAAAATACCAAAATATAATTAACAATAAAGCTACAAAGTTGGAAATAAACTTGACTTTCATTTATAATGTGAAATGAAGGTGACAGTTTTTTTTTCTTCAGAACTCAGATCCATCAAACAAATTTAGATAAGTGTTTTTTTTCTCCCCAGGGATATTTTAGTTTAAAAAATTATTTTAAAAAATACATGCTGTGATTCTACAGCCTTGTATACATTCAGTTTAGATATTTTTCCCCACTCAAGTAAAACTTACTAAGTTAAAACCCATAACTTCAAATTTCAATATAATTAAAACAAAATTGAGGGGCGCCTGGGTGGCTCAGTCGGTTAAGCGTCCGACTTTGGCTCAGGTCATGATCTCGCGGTCCGTGAGTTCGAGCCCCGCGTCGGGCTCTGTGCTGACAGCTCAGAGCCTGGAGCCTGTTTCGGATTCTGTGTGTCTCTCTCTCTGACCCTCCCCCGTTCATGCTCTTTCTCTCTCTGTCTCAAAAATAAATAAACATTAAAAAAAAAAAATAAAAAAAAAAAAACAAAATTGATCACCTATTTGAGGCCAAGTGACAAATTTAAAACAAATTTTACATAATACATTGAATTTATATATGAATTATAGACAGCTCCAAAAAGGAGTACCATTTGAGATTACTTAGTTTACTTTAAAGTCACACTAGAAGTTTAAACTTCTTGGCTGGAAGTGTAAAACTTAGAATCGCTATCATGATGTCTTTTGAAACCTCTATTTGTTCGCAAGTATTTTCAACATCATGAGTCAAATACTAGCTGTATATTCTTTGCAAAGTAATCAGAACTAGCCAAAGAGGTTAAAGACCAAGGGAAAGTGAAGATTTCTGTTACAATTCGATAGAAAGGAGAGTAAGAATATGTCCACGAAATCATAGGAGATAAAAATAATAGGGGAAAGAATGTCAGTAAAGCTAGGAGGCAGAAAGAAGAAAAAAGAGATATTTGCTTCCGGCTTAAACTGACCTCAGCAGAGATTGGGTCCTATTGATAAATAATCTTTGGATACGATTTTTTTAATTTTTTAAATTTTTTTTATTTTTTGGATATGATTTTTTTGTAAGCCGAGAGCAGTCTACTTGCCTTTTATCAGGCTCAATTTCATTTCGTGGCATTCCACTACATCACAATTAATACCGACGTTGGTTTTTAAATGCATCTTCAGTCCTCTTATTTTTCATCCATCCTTTTTTTTTTTATTTAAAACAAATTAAATCTTTTTTTTAATTGAGAAAGGCATAGGTGTTAAGGAGAAAGGTCCCCTAGTACATATGGAACATATGTGGTCATGTTCTCTCTCTGAGCTTTTCCAGAGGCAGCTGTGGAATGTTAGAATTCATAGACGTTGACATATGTTTATGTAAGTCTTTTTGACCATCAGCAGAATTGAATTTCCATCTCTCACTGTAGACTGTTGAAGCAGATGTGTGTTACTCCAGAAAAAGCCAAGTTTCCTCTCCCTTCTTTCTTTTACACTTTGTCATCGCTGCATTTTTTAGAATTCCAAAAGGTTATGGACAGTAACAAAAGAGGAACAAATAGCCATATTTATTTTTCCAGTATATTTCTAAGTTTCTGACTACAGCAAACCAGCTTTTCCAGTTGCCATGGTGAAAATTGAATTCCAGTCTCTTTCAGGAAGATGGCTGTTTTCAAAATTCATTTTTTTAATTAGGATTGTGATGGTCAATTCCTGGCATGGAGGCCACAAGGTTCTAGAAAAGAAACTGAGCATGCCTGAAAATCATGAGATTTTCAAGATGTGAATGAAAGAGTTATTTAAAATTAAAATTAAAAAACTATCTTTAAAAAAAAGAAGAGATCAGTTATAGACTGAGAGCATTTATTTGGCAATTATTGGCTAATTTCATCAAGTCAGTGGAAATTGGTAAAAAAAAATTGCTACAAATTTTAAAGGGTTAGCCTCAGTTTTTAAAACTTTTAAGTTCACTTTTAAGTGTATATGCGAGAAGATTGGTCTGTCCGTTAAAAATATAGAAGATGTAATATTAATATACCATAAAAATTAAAATTCCTATATTTGGCTAAAAAGTTCAAGAGATCTTGTTGTACCGCATAAAAGCATATGTTCTTAATATTTTTTATGTCAAATTCCAGATTCCCCTTTTTGTGTAAGACAGTTCCCTCAGTGTTCTCCTATTCTAATAGTTGGCTGACACATTCATGTGATTTTTTTTCTGCTTGAAAAATATATTGAGGGAGCACCTGGATGGCTCAGTCAGCGCGTGATCGACTCTAGATTTCAGCTCAGGTCATGATCCCAGGATCGTGGGTTCAAACCCCGCACCGAGCTCCGAACTGAGCACGGAGCCTGCTTATGAGTCTCTCTCTGCCCCTCCCCCACTCGCACACACATGCTCTCTCTCAAAACAGAACACTAGACAAAAAAAAAGAAAACAAAACATATTGCATAATAGGACTTTCTAAATCAAGGGCAACAAAAAGCATAACTTCTTTATTCTCTATTTGTGTTTAAATAAGAGTTTTAAATTAGAGATTGTAAATGGAGACTGTCAGTTGGTCTGCTTAGTATTTAGGTTTTTTTTCCCTTTACTTAGTAGGTAAAATTTTATCTTTTTAATAGAGTCTTTTTATTTATTTTGAGAGACACAGAGACAGTGCAAGTGGGGGAGGGGCAGAGAGAGGGAGGGAGAGAGCAGCCAAAGCAGGCTCTGAGCTGTCAGTGCAGAACCCCCACTCAGGTCTCGAACTCACGAACCGTGAGATCATGACTGGAACCCAAACCAAGAGTGGGACGCTTAACCGACTGAGCCACCCAGGCATCCTTTAGTTGGTAATATTTTAAAGGGGGAAATTTTACGTAAGAATACAGATTTCCAGATTTTTGGAATGAGTGGAAAGTCTGGCAGTGCAGAGCATCTGCCCCCACCCCCACCTGCCACCTCCCAGCTCCTAGCGGTTCATATCGTAGGTTTTGCCCTTTGTGGTTTCTGTGTAGGCATTTGAATTTGCCATCCTTCATATAAGATTTACAATGTGTTATGGGTCTGAAAATCAGCTCTGAAAGCTGCTGAATTTTATTCCGGAATTCTGTGTAGGACAGTTTGGTTTTTTCAAAAAAAGATCAATGCTTTCATTTTAATTGGATTCGTAACTGATTGGCAGAAATGTGGGTCTTTTTAAATATGTTGCATTGAAATTCAGTATTGTTTTGCAGAGTTGTATTGCATTTCATTTTACTGATTGATGATCTTTTGAGTAAAGGCATCTATCCAGTAAAGGAACACAGTTTATGACCAAGACTCTCCAAACATAAGGCTAATCTTCTAAATGGATCAAGTGAAATAAAGCCCAGTCTTTAAACCCACTTTCACTGAGCACCCCCCCCCCCCGCCCCGTGGACTAGAGACCCATCGTTCACCTAAAGTTGACAAAGAAGCAGTTCCCACCTCTTTCTAGGGAAATTAAATACAGGTAGAAATAAAGACAAAATAGAGTATGAAGTGAGCAATGGCCCACGAGAATTTCAAGGAGAGCGCTCTGGGAGTTCGGGGCCAGGAGGTTCTTCTTCCGTCTAGGGGGTTCGGTGAAAGCCAAGTGGACTTGGACCTGTGTGTTTCTCAAGTTCATTCTACCTTCTTACATGACAAAATCGGTCTGGAGCATGATGGGTGACCATGTGGACACGCGGGGGAGAGAGAGAGAGAGAGAGCAAGGGGCCCCAGCGTGAAATGCTGGGGTGGGCAGGTATACTCAGGTGTTAGCACTGACTCGTCATGGGATGGAATGTTTGAAACTGGACCTGGTAAATAAAGATCCAGGTGCGTTGCTACAACCCAACTCTTTCCTTTATTTTTCTGTTCACACTACTCCAAAGTCCTTGTTTTGGGTCATTTGGCCTCATTTGGCATTGGGTGCATCATTTGATAACTATTACTTTTATGCTATATTGTCTGCCTCATGAGTACAAAGGTGGACTTAAGACTGGCAAAGATGGATTGTAAGATGTAACGATGGATGATCGTTCCAAATGGCACAGATTATTGTTAATATGCTTTTTTTTTTAAATTACCATCCGCATGAACCCAAACCTTAGAAAAAAGTCCTGGAGGGGTGCCTGGGTGGCTCAGTCGGTTAAGCGTCCGACTTCGGCTCAGGTCATGATCTCGCGGTCCGTGGGTTCAAGCCCCGCGTCGGGCTCTGGAGCCCGTCAGAGCCTGGAGCCTGCTTCAGATTCTGTGTCTCCCTCTCTCTCTGACCCTCCCCCGTTCATGCTCTGTCTCTCTCTGTCTCAAAAATAAATAAACATTAAAAAAAAATTTAAAAAAAAAAAGTCCTGGAGAACTTGTGGACATCCATTACCCCTCTCCTTTGCAACAAGAGAAGTACTTATCCAGTTTAATTTTCAGTTTTGCAGTACTGGCTGAAACTCAGAGAAGGAAAATGACTTTCCCAAGCTCCCAAGCTTGTGTAAGTTAGTGGCAGTAGAAGGACTAGAACCCGAGTCTCATGTTCCTACTCCAGTACACGTTCCATGGCAACTTGTTAACCATAAGAAATACTTTTCAACACTGTGTATTCTTATAGACTTTTTTTGGCTTCATTTGGCAAACGTAATGTACCTGTGTAATACTGCTCAGGGCAAATACGTTTTATGTGAGACCAGCAATGAACGAATGCTGTTTGCAATGAATCGTGACTGTATATAGGGTGAATGATTATCCCCATTTCCCAAGATGAAGAAGTTGCCTGAGAACATGGGACTCTGGGTGCAAAAAAACAGGCACTTGGCCACAGTGTTTGCCTGTTACTTACAAAACTTTGTTCTGGAAACATCCACATCTTCCACCGGATAGTTACAAACAAAAGATTTGTTGTACATTTCTGTAGGTTGATTACTGTTCTGTTAGGAGTTTGTGTAATTCCTTGCTGCCATCTAGTGGTGAAATACAGAAAAGCCTTAGTAATTCCCAATTTTCAATGTAACATTTTAACGTTGGAAGGCTCCGACACAAAAACCAGCTGGTCAAATTAACTTAAGTCAGGAGATTGTTAGTAACTAGTTAGCATTAAGAACGCTTAAAGTGATCAAATGCAGACATCTTAGATGAATTGAAAACTGTTTTTAATTTTCACGTACAGTAGCTTTCCATGAGCAATGCCTTTCACAGTGTTTTTTAAACTCTTTTATTTAAGTCCATTTTACATAGACTGGAGCATCCATATCATAAGTACGTAGGCGTCAACTTCCATGTCGTGAACGTGCGGATGATGTCATTAGCCACCCCTCCCCAAACAGAACCACTGAGTTTTAGCACCATCATTTTCTCGAGGTGGTACATTATATAAAACAGAACGATACAGTATGTATGCTTTGTTTACAGCTTCTCATGTGGCATTTTAATACTAAAGTAACTCATGTTTCTTTTTAACCTGTAAAATAAAACTAATAGAGACAATTAGAGAGATCCCTGCCTTTGGAGGGAGCAGAGGTATGCATGGGAGGTGCGTTTATGCGTGCACTGTGCAGGAGGATGTACCGCCATATTCACATGTGTGCAGGAATGGGACTCTGACACGCTCTGTCTTATAACCTTTGTTCCTTCTGTTTCCTCCACAATTTCTTGGGAACATTGTTCCATTTATAAGATTTCCTATTCAACAGAACAGCATATCTTAAACGGGTATGTGCCTCCTCCAAGAGGACCGAGTCCTGTTTTGTGGCCCACGTGTTGGATTATGGGATCTTGGCAGGAAGGCTGTAGCAGGGGAAGAGGGCCTGGTGGGGAGGAGGGTCCTGCCGTCATGGGGCCTCTGCTCAGAAGCCCTGCTCCCCTCCCATCTACAGAGCTGCTCTGTGCCTGGCCAGGTGACCATGGGTCACACACTGAATGCTCTTCTCTTCTCTTCTTCATTTCCTGCAGCATTGGTATCATCTATGGTTTTGTGGCAAACCACCACCTGAGGGCCCAGATCGAAAAGACTCGGAAACTGGCAGACAGCAACTTCAGAGACTTGAGAACTCTCCTGAACGGAGCTCCAGCGGTAAAAACCACACTTGTACATCTGTGATGCTTTGTGTTTGGGCCTCTCAGAGTCCCTGTATGTATCTGGGACCCCCTTTGGATGTCTAGAGACCCAGTAAATCAGCATACACAGGTGCTATCCTCATCTTATAGATGAGGAAATAAAGGCCCAGCAAGTGATTTTCAAAAGAGTATAAAAGCATAATTGCAGAACTGGTGTCGTTATTTTGTTATTTTATTTATTTTACTTTATTTTAAGGTACAACAGGAGCTCCTGGGTGGCTCAGCCGGTTAAGCATCTGATTCTTGGTTTTGGCTCAGATCGTGATCTCATGGTTTTGTGGGTTCGAGCCCCATGTTGGGCTCTGTGCAGACAGTGCAGAAGCTGCTTGGGATTCTCTCTCTCCCTCTCTCTCTGCCCCTCTCCCACTCACACTGTCTCTGTCTCTCCCAAAATAAATAAATAAACTTTAAAAAAAATTAATTATTTTAAGGTATAACATAAGATTATAATACTTATTATAAAACTGCTTAACTATCTTAAGGGTCTTGTGATTTTTTTTATTTTTTATTTTTTAATTTTTTTTTAAACGTTTATTTTTGAGACAGAGAGAGACAGAGCATGAACGGGGGAGGATCAGAGAGAGGGAGACACAGAATCTGAAACAGGCTCCAGGCTCTGAGCCGTCAGCACAGAGCCCGACGCGGGGCTCGAACTCACGGACCTCGAGATCATGACCTGAGCTGAAGTCGGCCGCATAACCGACTGAGCCACCCAGGTGCCCCAGTGATTTTTTTAAAAAGAAAAATCTGGGTGCTATTGTCCTTTCCCTTTGGGAATACCTGCCATTTGTGTGCAGTTACTCTTGTCATGAAAATGTTCTGCTTTATAAATACCCATTTGCTAATATCTGTATAGTTGTGTAGAATTCCTCGGGAAGGGGACACTGAGACACATGCATGCACACACACACACGCATGCATATGCACACGCATGCATATGCACACACATGCACACACACACGCATGAACACACACATACACGCACACTCAGAAGTTGTTTTGGGGAGAAGGGGAACAGGATGGCTGGAGGGCACATTTTTTTCTGTATCGCAGAAGCATGTTAATGTCTTGCCTGTACAAAATACTGTTTTTAAAGACATCTGAGCAGAAAGCAGCTTAAATAATTGATGCTGGGCTGATGGGTACCAGAATGTGCAGAAGGATGCCCTCCTGTTGAATTCACTAATCAGAGCCCACTAGGATCCATGGGCTTTTTCACACAGAAATGCACTCTTCTAAGTTTAGTCTACCAAAACAATACTAACACATTAAATATTGTATCAGTTTTTTAAAATGTGGTTGGAACTAGGGGCACCTGCGTGGCTCAGTCGGTTAAGCGGCCGACTTCGGCTCAGGTCATGATCTCATGCTTCGTGAGTTCGAGCCCCGCGTCGGACTCTGTGCTGACAGCTCGGAGCCTGGAGCCTGCTTCGGATTCTGTGTCTCCCTCTCTCTCTGCCCCTCCCCTGCCCTGCACTCTGTCTCTCTCAAAAATAAATAAACATAAAAAAAAAAAAAGAGAGAGGTGGATCTGTTTCCAACCCCTTGAATCTGGTCTGTGCCTGTGACTTGCCGTGGCAAGAAGAACGCAGTGCACGTGACCCTGGCCTCAAGCTCCCAGAGACCTTGCAGTGTTCGCTCTCATTCCCTTGCTGCCAGGACCATCATGTGAAAACACCCAGACTGGCCACTTGGAAGATGAGAGGCCATGTCAGGAGAGGGGCCCATTTGTCCCCAGGGGAGCCGGCCCTGCCCAGACTCTCAGAATCAGGAGAAAGTATAAATCATGCTTCCTGAGCCAAGAAGTTTTGGAGTGGTATTAGGAAGTCTGGGTGTCAGAACATATAAGCATCTTTAAGAACCTGCTTTATTTTTTTTCATGTTTGGATTCAGGGTAGTTTTTGTATGTTAAATCTCTTTTTACTGTGGCTTTGAACTTTAGAAGAGGTCTCATGCAATTTTACTTTATTTTATTTTATTTTTTAGGAAATCAGCTATATCCTGAGCCAGTACACCACCACTAAGGAAAAGGCATTCTCAGATCTGGATAGTGAGTAAGACTTAAAATTGCCTCAAATTCATTCGTTTGTTTGTTTGTTTGTTTGTTTTGGCTAGAAGATGCGAGGACCATCTCCCATAAAACATGGGCTAAGGGATAAAGTATGCGATGTCTACAATTTCTTCATGAAAGTTGGAGCAAAACAGAACAATTCCCAACAGTGACAATTTGCAGCTTGTTACCTGATGAGTAAAGCCCAGCTTTTATTGTAAAAATGCTTTTGCTTTCTTTAGTCAGAAGTGTTTGTTCTTCATTCCCCTTGTGACAGAGGAGATGGGTCTCTGTCAGGTCCCTTGTTACAGACAGCAGTGGGCTCCCCAGAGAAACCAGTGGGCTTCAGAAATCCAGGGGCGGGCAGTGCTGGTCCCTGCGGGTCCGCGAGGAGTTCACACACAGCCTGGCTCAGTGGTTCTCAACCAGGAGCTGGTTTGCCCTCCAGGCGACATGTGGCAACATCTGGAGACATTCTGGTTGTCCCTACAGTGAGGGTGGGGACAGAGCTACTGGCACCTGTTGGTAGCGGCCAGGGATGCATCCGGACACCCTACGACACATAGGACAGCCCCCACAACCAATTATCCAGCTCAAGACATTGATAGTGCCAATGTTGGGAACCCCGGGCCTTGCTGGAAAGATTAGAGATAACGGTTGCAGCTGAACTTCATCAACATTGTGTTTCCAGGACAGATCCCGCCCCCGCCCGCGCTAACCGCTAACCGAATGCTGAGCATTCCTGTGAATACTTTTATAAACCAAAAATGGCATAAAGCAAAGAAACGATTACCGTTAATTTATACGGGAAATGTTTTGAGCGTTCCCAGACCCCCAAAATCACCTCTCTTAGGCTTTCCTGATACCATGGGACACATCTTGCTAACGGATGCATACGACTGATGGAGATACAGCCCAGATGCTCACAGACAGGGCTCGGAGCTCTCGTGCTTGTGCCTGAGATGCTGGGTGTGGTTCCCGCAGAAGGCGCTGGGGGGCGCCACTCTTGCTGTCTCTGGGCTCGTCTCGCTGCAAAACCAGCGATGAGCGATGTTTTCATCAAAGCAAAAATCCTTTACCTTAGTGAAAACTGGTACTAACGTAGGTCTTTCGTAAAGGCTAAACATGCATAGTCTGAACTTCCGGAGAGCCGGGGACACCTGCGCGTTTAAATGCCGAGTCCGCAGGTATGGGAACTGCGGGTGTGGGAACTTTGAATAGCGTGAAGAAAATCTCGGCAAGAATCAGCACGTAGGTGGGGTGGAGGACGAAAAAAAAGGGCCTTCGGGGCAGGCGAGACCACAGATGGATGACTTTCTAGGAAAGGAAATCCCACAGGGGGAGGAGAATGCAGGTAAGGGGTGGGGGGGCAGAAATTCGTGGATCCTACCCTCATAGCCCCTTCTGCTTCTTGGGATTTAGATGTTAAATCATTGCTAGGAGGCGGAATTCACGAACAGCTGAGACCTAAAGTGATCCCCGCGCTTGATGACATCAAAGCCATGGCAGAAGGTAAGCACCGTGACGGAAATGGGCGAGAGAATATTCCCCCTGGAGGTCTCTGGCTTCCCAGGATCCCGCTCCCCTTTTCTCATTTTTCCTGGATGCAGACATGCCCACAGGCCAAGTCCAGACACACGCGGTGGCAATGGTGTGGCTTGTTGGTTTGTTTGCTTAAAAAGCTTGTGCCTGAGAAGTTGTACTCATTATCTCAAAGTCCTTTGAAATAACAACAGCAGAATCCGATAGGAGCCTGCCACGTCTTTTCGTAAATACAGTTCTAGAAAGGCAGCCCCGCTCCTCTGGTGAGGTGGCATCTAAGGTGGCTTTCACACTGTGGCTGACAGCAGAGTTGAACATTGGCAGGACCCCGTGGACCACAAAGCCTAACTATTCTCTGCGCCTTTACAGAAAAAGCTTGTGGGCTCTTGCTATAGAAGATGAGCAGCCTAGAGAATTTTAGGTCTGGGGTGGGGGTGGGGTCTATTGGTTACTCTTTCCTTTTCCCTGGAAAAAACCACCTTTGGGAAAGAAGAATCTGCACACTTTCTAAGACACCACAGACAGTGATATAAGTGAGCAGATGTGCGGATTTGAAGAAACGACATATTCAATTGCAGTGAGTCAAAGCTCTCCTAGATGCTTCCAAATGTTGAGGAGATGTCTGTGCTTAGTATTTCATAGAGAGGACAATGTCACCTACTTGCCACATTCGTCATTCAGCCACCATGAATGTGGCTGTCATGAGCCAGTATTCCTGAGAAGACAGCCCACAAAGGAAGGAACAGTGTAGAAGTGAGAAAATTATGCCCGCTCGTTTTGGCGTTCCTCCCTGACACCCCCCACTTAAGAGTTCAAAGACTCAGGTGATGTATGGAAACAGGGTGATGTGCAGAACAGGCCAGGAGTTGGTAAGATTACTTTTAACCAACTGATCAGTCTTTCCTTGCTCTCTCCTTGGCCCTGCAAAAGGTCTACCTGCAACTGAAGGTGTGACCTCTGCTGTTGATGCCTTAGATGCTCCCCCCCCCCCCGCCCAACACCTGTTCTCCGCATCACCAACCATGTCCTACCAATGCAAGGAAACTGAGGCCCAGAGAAGGGATGTGACTGCAAGCATCCATGCCTCCTGCCTTCCTTTCTTAGAGTTTTACATGTAGCCCCTTCCTTCCTCCCTCCCTCCTTCCCTCCCTTCCTGCCTTCCTTCCAAACCTGGCCCCTGCCTATCATTCCAATCATTTTTTGTCTCAACCCTCCAGCCCCCAAACCTTCCATTCCAAGCCATGAACCTCAGTATTATTCTTCTGTGGGTCTCCAAAGGCATCATTCCCTCCCAGACCCTTTTACTGCGTGTGCTTTCTCTGTGTGAAGTGCCACAGGACCTTCCCAACATCTTCTTACTACATACCAAACCACAGCTAAGTGTTCTGTTCTCTGCACGCTTCACCGCATGTCTCCTTTTCCCGTCCCAGAGCATGACAACCTCCTAATTTCTGCTCCTTACCTTGTGACCCTAAACGTACAGCTCATTTGTGGTATTTACAGCACCGC
This sequence comes from Panthera uncia, assembly GCF_023721935.1. NCBI lineage: Eukaryota > Metazoa > Chordata > Mammalia > Carnivora > Felidae > Panthera > Panthera uncia. The sequence continues at coordinate 11,659,580 of NC_064811.1, read as the reverse complement.
CCCCTACCCGCCCACCCCCCACCTTTGATAGGCAACAGGCTCCTTAAGGGCAAGACGTGTTGATATTGCTCATGTCTCTATTCCCCTAACTTGTGTCTGGGGACAGCCCAGCAGAGTGTCTGGCCTGGAGTAGGTTCTCATTTCTGGAACGTATAAAGAAAGGCCTGAAGCCCTTACCTTCATTTTCCAAGTTTGGAATCCTGTAACTTCACTGGTTATAGAGTAGAAAATGGATTATATTCTTCCGTAGTCCTGCCTCAGTTGCGAGGCAACTCCTTTCGACTTCATGAGCTTCCTGATCTTTTACTTTTAATGTCTGTAATCATTTGATTATTTTTTAGTTGCCCTCGATGTGCTTTATGGATATATCTATCTATTCAAATCAGGGTACGGTTGTTTTCATTTGCTTTGGGAACTTTGCAGACAGTTCTTACACTTAGAGATCTTTGGGAGGTGCCATTGATGTGCTATCAATGCCAAAGATCGTTGGAGTGGCGTAAACAACAGGAAGCCTATCACACAGGACAAGATATTGCAGGTATGGCAGTTCCAAAGTTGGTGGATTCGGGGGTTCAGCACTGTCAAGGAGCCTTCATGCTCTTGCCCTGTCCTGTGGTTAGTAGGAGATATTACATCACCACCAGGATCAGACTACGGAAGGAGGTAAGGGTCTGTTGGCTCCTCATTCCCTCACTGGGAGGACCATCACTCCTGGAAAATGCCAACCTTCCACTGCCCACATCTCTGGCATTGCTCTTGCTGATGATCCGCCATGTCCCCTCATCATAGCCTTGTGTGTCTTCACCAATGGATTGAAGATGATGTGGGCTGGCTCGGTGACATTGACAGTCAGATGTCTCCAGTCATCTGTCTTGTCTTATTTTAATATCTCTTGAGTAACTATGTGCCATTTCCCTGACACATATAGAACATCTGTCTCTATCTGGCTTTGAAGTAAGTGGATTACTTGCTCATGTAACTGATATCTGGCTTCAGGTAAGGCTTGATCTAGTGGTGAGATTCTCTCCACCCAGCTGTTCTCTATAACGCCTATATCACTCTAATGCAAACTCCTCCTGTAGTTGCAAGAGGGCTGACACCAGCCTCATCACTACTCCTCCTCAACCAGATTTCCCTCCAGTTGGGCCATCTGGGTTTCTACGGCCATCTGTGGACCAGTGCTACACAGGGGAAGTGGTTTGGCTAGAGGTAGTCAGGCCCCACTCCTTAAGCCAGAGGTGGGACCCATGTGATTGAAACACAAGTCTGCTGCAGCACGGGAGACAGGTGACATGGTTTCCGAGATGCCAACCACCAAAGTCCACAGCAAGTTTTTGTAGAAATGATTGACTATAAAGTAGTATTTAGAAAGCTTTTGAGTGTTAAGGGCCTGCCACATAGCAGGTACTTTTCCTAAACCCTCTTAGTGCTCCCAAGAGCTCTGTGCAATGGGTATAGTCACCTCCATTGTACCAACTCAAGACAGTAAGGCTCAGAGATGATGTAACTTGTCCAAGACCAGGTACCTGGGAAATGGTGGACTGGGATTCAGATGCGGGTCTGCCTATAAAGCCTGTGTTGCCTGGTCTGCACTAGATGGTATTTGGGTACATTTGAGAGTGTTAAGATGTAGGGTGTTTCTGTGCCGTCCATGGAAAGACAGCACAGAGTAACTTTGGGAGAGGAGTTAGGAATCTGGAGTTCAAGTGTGCTGTGGCCACGGGATGATGCCAGGCATTTGGAAAATTGGTCTTCCAAGATCTCCTCCAGCTTCAAAATTATGTGATGGTAAATTCTGTGCAAAAATATACGAATGATGTAATGTGCTTGGCATGTACCTTTACTTGTGGCCCATCATTTGCCCAATCTTCAATGTTTGAATTAGAATTCTCTTTGGATTAAAGGCAATTAAAGCGGATTTTATTTTTCTCTTCAGTGTTTCCTGCAATAGGGTTAAAGTTTTATTTGTCTTTAAGACAGCCTGAGTAAATCACAGTTCAGCTTCTGGTGTTGTCAGAGCTTTTAAAAGTGTGCTTAATAAACTGCTTTGACAATATATTTTTGTCCTTGAGGGGTCACTCTCCTGGAGGTAATGCAGGACCAGGTCAATGTGTGGAGTAGACAGAGGAAACCCTTCTTCAATCTCCCTGCTCTAAAACTCCATTTAATCTATTACCCTCGGACAGAGGACATATCTGATACGAAACTGCTAAGAACAGATACTACACTGGATCTTAGCCAAAAGGCTGAGAAGCGATGCCTTGACAATTTTTTTGCTTAAAATTCTTTGCAGCTTTCCGTGTTTAGTGGCTTTGCAGAGAGCAGAAACATGCATATTGATTTGTGTAAATCTTATTTGAGCTTCAGATCAGGACCTACAAAGGAAATGTGCTATGAGCTGGTAAAATGCTAAGTAACCAAAATTGAGAATCTGAAATATCTTTCCAGTGACCTCAGATGCATAATATACGTGATCTTGCTAGGTCTGGAATGACTCCCGGATCCAGTAGATATTTTATAGACATAAAATGCTTCGAAGCCTTTGGGGAAAAATGTATATTTATTACCTCTGAGTCTTTCTCGGGTCTGACAGAATAGTGCCCATAACCCAGAATGTCTATAGACCTCATTTCAATGGACACACGTATTCTGGACCATCAATTTATTTTATTATCCATCATTTTAGGTTATTGTTTATTTCTTGCCTTAAAAATTTACCTTGCCTCTAAATGGAAAGGACTAGGAGAGGTAAACCACATTAAAATGTGAGGTATGTGTTGTGTGATGTGAAGTGTGTTTTGCCATACTCTTGCATGGCCATGAATACGGAGCTCCGCAGCTCAGAAAAACCAGGATAGCAAACAGTTATCAAGGATTTCCTAATGCAAGCACGTGTCCTAGGCTGTGAGGCTGCCCACATAGTACCGATGGACTCACTGCCATGGAGGAGCTCCTTCTGATCGATCCGACCCCCACCTTTCATGATGACTGTGGTGGTGGTTTCACCATTTTCAGATGAGGAGATTGCTAAAGAACATTCAGGATTCAGTTTCCGGTGACCAGAAAATAGCAAAGCTGGGATCTGCACCTACACCCGCCTGAATCCAAAACCACGTTCTTGAACTGTTGCTCTGTGTTTGGTTCCAGCTATTTGAATACTCCTAGCAAAGCTAGGTCCGGGCGTGATCAGTGTTTATGTGCGTCGAAACTGCTCGGGGCTGAAGATGCCAGCTTGTTGGGGCTACAGCCCCTTTTCCTGCCGTTACTGCTCCTGTGCAGGCCACTTAATGCTACACCTACATGCCCTGTTGTGTCCCTGAGTTGGTTCTTGCTCTCTCTTTTTGTCTGAAAAGCGTGCAGGCGGGAAAGCTGAGCTGGTTGGAGTTGCTGGCTGAGGAAGCCAAGCATGTCCCTATACTCCCCTATATTCCCCTCTTAGGCTCCTCTGGTTGCCGATATTCCCCTCTTAGTCTCCTCTGGTTGCCTTCCAGTGTCATCTAGAAGTTCGCCTCAAGTTCCTTTAGGTTACCTGGTAGATGAGAGGGAATTTTGCCATTGGCAGCCTGGTGGGTGCCTCTGTTCTAAAGCAAGGTGTGTTCCTACAGCAATCAAAGAGACCAAAGAAGCCCTATTGAATGTGAACAATACCTTAAAGGAGCTGAAAAAGTCAAGCGCGCAACTGAACACCAGCCTCAGTGACGTTAAAAGGGACCTGGAACAATCACTCAATGACCCCATGTGCTCTGCACCTCCAGTGGCTACCACTTGCAACAACATCAGAACGTCTCTAAGCCAGCTGGATGACAATACCAACATGGATCAGGTGAGGGGACTCTGCTACGGAGCAGTGTCTTTGGGACAACCGTGCAGGACTCAGTGTGGGTACACCTGTCCAGTGGACAGTGGCCTGGGTGTCTGTCAGCCTGTCCTGGTTATCTGATCGCCACATGGGCATGGCTGCAGCAGGAGAGAAAGGATAATGGGAAACCCCTTTCAAGTGTTCTCTGCAATAGATTTGATGGAAGCTACCAGAATGAATTCAGCTTTAAAAGGAAAAAAGAGGGGCACCTGGGTGGCTCAGTCGGTTAGGCATCCGACTTCGACTCAGGTCATGATCTCGCAGCTTGTGGGTTCGTGCCCCACATCAGGCTCTGTGCTTGCAGCTCAGAGCCTAGAGCCTGCTTTGGATTCTGTGTCTCCCTCTCTCTCTGCCCCTCTCCTGCTCCTGCTCTGTCTCTCTCTCTCTCTCTTTCTCTCTCAAAAATAAATAAGCATTAAAAGAAAGAAAGAAAGAAAGAAAGAAAGAAAGAAAGAAAGAAAAAGAAAGAAGCGTGGGTTTTTGTAGACTTCTAAAAATTAAAATATATTTTCAAAGGGCATGCCTACTACATTAACCATTTATATCTAAATAGAAGTAATTCTCCTATTCCAAAGAGAAAATTAGGGGGAAAAAAAGAATTTGGAGCATCTTGAAAATATAAAGTCCCAAGATACAGATAAAATAATCACATCTACTCATGATTTTTAATTTATTGAGATAGCAGTATATACATGCCACATTTTTTCTAAAATAATATTTTAATATATAAAACCTACTCTTCTCACCTTCCTATTTCATGGGCCAATACTACGGACTCTTCATCTTCTGCCTCTGTGTCTACATATCTACCACCATCACTGTGGTCACCATTGAATAGCTTTTCAGAGACTGGGATTTTCACTTGCATTGAAATTGTTTGAACTCAAGTCTTTTGGGGAGGGAGGTAACTTTTTATTCTGTTGTCTTTTTAAACATGCAGAAAATTTGCAAGGATGGTAAGAGGAACTCCTTCACCCTTTACTCTGACTTGCCAATTGCCACCATTTTGCTTCATTTGCTTCCTTATATTTTCTTTGTTTCTCCATTTGTGTATCTCCCGTCTACTCATTATCATGTATACATATAAAGTATGATGCATGTTGTGTTTTTCTCAATCATCTGGCGATAAGTTGTGGACAATATGTCCTTTTACCCCTAACTATTTCCGTGCATTTCCTAAACGTACACAACCTTTTGGACAGTTATCAAAATTAGGACATGTAATGCTGACCCAAGACTCCTGACTAGTCCATAGTTTATATTCAAATTTTGTGGATGTTTTTAAAAAACTGACAGCTGTTTTTCTTTCTCCAGTCTAGACACCGGTCCAGAGTCACACCTGGTCTTTACTTGTCATGTCTGTTTAGGCCCTTCAATCTTGGACAGTCCCCAGCCTATCTTCTTCCTTTTTAACTTTGACATTTTTGAAGACCACAGGCCATTTGTTTTATGGAAGGACCCATGATTTAAGTTTATCTGGTGTTCCCCCGTGATTAGATTTGAGTTATGCATGTTTCCCGGGGGTATCACAAGAGTGATATTGTGTCCTTCTTGGTACATCGTGTCAGAAGGTCCATGATGTTTGTCTCAGTGTTGGCAAGAGACAGAACACTTTAAACCCAGGTATGATGCTATAATGGAAACTTCATTCCAGACCACTCACCAGTATAACTATTGCCTGTATTATTTACGACTTTGTTGAACAGTATTCGGTACCTGAAATTGTGAGGTCATCCACATTCGCTCTGTGTTAAATTTCTTTCCTGCATTTTGAGCTAACTGCAACAGAAACCCACCAAACATCTAAAACTTGATGCTTGTAGAGGCCACCCTGAGCTAAATGTATCCCCCCCCCCAATAAATATTCTATTGTTCAAAAGCAAGTTAAATATAGAGATTTTGGGACTTAAGAGACTTAAATCTCTTAAGAGACTATAGAGACTTTGGATATAAGATGACTCCCTTTTTATGACAAATAATGTTGGGAGTAACCACTTTGCCTTATGTTTTGTTTTACAAATTTCAGCTCCCATCTTTGGATAAGCCAATTGATAAGATTAATGATATTCTTCAAACAAATTTGTCCAGCCTGGTTCAACAGGTACGTATTTTTGGGGAAAAAAAATACAGTAGTTTAGACTGTAGTTTATTTTACATCATTTTAAAGAGTAGACAAGTACATAAGAAAACACGTAACTGCAAAAAAGCAGTGAAAATTTGGAAAGGGGTTTGCCAAGGACATAACTGTTATCTTCCAGATAATTTTGCTCATTTCACTTCGAGAAATTGGGATTAAGCATCTGTTGTGTACACAGCACCATGCTGGAGGTAGAAAGCAAAACCTGATCTCGCCTTCCTGGGATTCAGAATTTGCTAGGGGTGGTGCTGAACCCCATACTGACTCTGAGGCAAGGTCCCTCCCACTGTGCCGGGAGTCACTCCCCTTGCTTTTGTCTCCTCCCCCTTCTGCACAGTTGCACATGCTGTGAACTATGCCCACCATTCTCTCCTTTCTCCCTCTCCTTCACCGAACTACTTATTCTGCTAAATACTAACTACTTAAAGCATTCAGTATCTCCTTCTTTCTTTTATTATGTTTTTAATGTTTATTTATTTTTGAGAAAGAGAGTGCGAGTGGGGGAGGGTTAGAGAAAGAGGGAGACACAGAATCCAAAGCAGGCTCCAGGCTCTGAACTGTCAGCAAAGAGCCCAACCCGGGGCTCCAATTCCTGAACCATGGGATCATGATCTGAGTCCAAGTCGGACGGACACTTAACCAACTGAGCCACCCAGGCACCCCTCGGTATCACTTTCTTAATGAGACCTTTCCTGCGCATCTTGACCAAGTCAAACCCTTTTTAATACGTTCCTACAGTACAGCAGATATTCTCTGTTAACATCCTCCTGACTGTGATTATTGCTTTAATGTTTCTATTGTCCCACTGGAGTGTAAACCCTGAAAATGGCAGGGACCACTTTGGTCTAGGGCATCATCATTTCCCTGGTAGCCTACCAATTATTGCTATTTATTCAACCTATATATTGAGCGCACAATAGATTGTAGATTATGATTCAACAAGAGTGCTGGAGCCTGCAGAAAAGGGAGAGAACAGTTTTATTCTTGCCTTTATGTCTTTTAGCAGGGGATATAAAAAGATCATCAGGCATCTGTTAAATACTCATCTACTGACAAAGTTAAGTGTCCCCTTAAACAAGTCATTAAAAACTCTTGGTCATTTGTCCTGGTGTCCCCTCATTTGTTAAATGAGGGAATTGAACCAGGAGATCTGTAAGGCCCTCTCTGGCCATAAAACCTCTTACAGTGGGGGGCCTCCACAAGTCCAACTGCAGATATATGTAGAAGGTCAGGTGGACAGTAATCCAAACAGGCTGCGAACTTAGTCACCGTTGAGGAAACAGAAGTGGTAGATGTTCTTCTTACGGCATTCGTGCTTCTAGATTAAACTGGAAACTTGCTGGCACCATAAATCTTATAAAGTCTGTAACTTACGCTGGACTGCTGTAAGAGAATATCATAGGCTGGTTGGCTTCTAAACAAGAGAAATGTATTTCTCACAGTTCTGGCAGCTAGATGTCCAAGATCAGGGGGCCGGCATGATCGAGTTCTGGTGAGAGACCCTCCCAGGTTGCAGACGGCTGTTTTCTCATTGCGTCTTCATGTGGTGAAGACAGCTGTCTGAGGTCCCTTTTATAAAGGCACTAATCCCATCCACGGGGCTTCATCCACATGAATGAATCACCTCCCCAAAGCCCCACCTCCTAATACCATTACTTACGTGGGAGGGGGTTAGGATTTCAACATACGATGCTGACTGTCGGAGGAGGTGGACACAGACATTCAGTCCATGACAAGTTGTAATCGATACCGTATTCCCTAGCAGTTGGCTAAATACACCAGCAGACAGTAAAGAAACACAAATTAAACCTCTTCCAGAGGAAAAGCTGTATATTTAGTTGAGCTGCTTGGAGGGAAGTAATGACCTCTTCCCGTCACAGATTTAGCCCCAAAATGACAGAGCTTGGCATTGCTGTTTTTGTTTTCACTGGAGCCTCACTATAATTTATATTCTCTATAAGCTGTGTTTTGGGGCATTATTGTTTTCTGTAAGACGAGATCTCTAGTTTTGGTTCGTAATTGCATTGGAAATTACGATTCCAGTTCTGGAAATTCACGTTATATCTGCACATGGTACACTGTACAGATCAGGTGTTTCTTAACCTCAGCACTATTAACACTTGGGGCTGGATAATTCTCTGTTATGGGGCTGTCCTGTGCGTGGTAGGGGACCTTGCTCACACAGTGCCACAGTTGTGATAACCAGAATGTCTCCAGACATTGCCATATGTCCCCTGGAGGACAAAATTTCCCCCCATTGAGAAACGCTAATATAGATAAGTTAAAAGCTTAAAAGTAAAAAACTTTTGGGGCACCTGGCTGGCTCAGTCAGTTGGGCGTCCGACTTCAGCTCAGGTCATGATCTCACATGTGAGTTCGAGCCCCACATCGGTCTCTATGCTGACAGCTTAGAGCCTGGAGCCTGCTTCAGATTCTGTGTCTCCCTCTCTCTCTGCCCCTCCCCTGCCCATGCTCTGTCTCTGTCTTTCTCTCTCTCTCAAAAATAAATAAACGTTAAAAAATTTTTTTTTAATTTTTTTTAATGTTTTTATTTATTTTTGAGATAGAGAGAGACAGAGCATGAGCAGGGGAGGGGCAGAGAGAGAGAGGGAGACACAGAATCCAAAGCAGGCTCCAGGCTCTGAGCTGTCAACACAGAGCCCCACACGGGGCTTGAACTCACGGACTGTGAGATCATGACCTGAGCTGAAGTCGGACGCTCTACCGACTGAGCCACCCAGGCACCCCCCAAAAAATTTTTTTAAGTAACAAACTTTTCATGGGAACTTCAGTGGATACAGTTTAAAGAAAATCTTCTTTAAAGGGGAACTTTTTTGTAGTCTTTTAATGACCATATAGTGATCATTTCCTCCTTAAGATGACTGTTTCATTTTTAGTTTGCTTCTCTACTCCAAACTAAGCTAGAAAATGGGTACTCGTTAACTGCCCTCCCATTCACTATGTCCATCAATCTACTTTGAATTATTTTTTAGGGCTATAAATCCTTTAATGATATTCCTGAGATGGTGAAAAATCAAACCACAGACATCATATCAGGTGAGTCAGAGTTTGAAGTCCTTTTTTTTTCTCTCTGTTAAGAAACGGATGATCAGGACAAAAAAATGTATTGTTAAGAACTGTATTATTTTTCTCTCTTAAAAAAGTCCTCTCACTGATCTTGAAAAGTAAATGAGAATCAGAGCTTTTTAATTGTGCCACTTTCACACCACAATTTTGATCTTAAGAAATAATAACCCTATTGAACGCTGATTAACATGGTCCTGCTGGCCAGAGGCTGCAAGGTTGAGGACCACACTGTAATGATGAGCCCTCATCGTGAACTGTCAGCGCTAAAGACAGCTATTGTTTGGAAAGTCACATTTTGACTGGTTTCGCTAGGGAAAAACTGTAGAGTATTATATGTTCTAAAAGAACATAAAATCAAATTTTTTTTCCAGAATTACTATGCTTAAGGATTGATTTTGTCTTTTTAGGAAGATGTACATCTGCCTTCTGATGCTGCTATAAATGTGTTTTAGGCTTATAAGGTTGTTTACGATTTTGGAAAGACAACTGATATTGAGAGAATTCTGCTAGTCTTAAATGATTGAAGTATGTTGTATTCAGGTCATGGTATTTGGGGTGAAGGTACAGAGAAACAGTGCAGTATAAGTAGTTTTGGGGGCAGTAATGGCAAGAAACGTGGGTTCTTTGCTTAAAGAAGAAATCTCTGAAGCTATGGAAGATCTTCTTCTTTTAAATCATCTTCTCTGTGCTTCCTTTTATCTGTTGACCAAGTGATTTTAAGATGTTGTGCTAGAAGTACTTGATTCTCCCCCCCAATAGTGTTCTTTCAACCCATTAAGACTTTGGGTAAAAAGTATTTTATCCTATTACATAATGCTTTAGATGTTTTGTGGGTTCCTTTTTGTTTAATCTAAGATTCTACTTGAAAATACTGATACTAAAGACAAAGTTCACGCTTTCCTGTGCTAGCGTCTGAAGGCTAACACATGCTGTACATCTAATAGCCACCTGCTTACTAATTTCTGTGTTTACTTTTTCTGTTCCCCTTTCTGGACCTCTTCTGCCAATACATGCAGCCCTCCCTTGTAAGTCTGGCAAAGCAAGGTGTGCAGTATGTGTGAGCGAGGCCCATCACACATGGTGTCATTGCCTAAACACAAGCCAGAGTTTTCCCGGGTCTGGGAGAATATCACTCCATCAGCCTGAATATTAATTGCTTAGATTCGTACCCTTCCAAAACGAATAAAAACCCTTAGCTCCCACGTTTTGATCATCCGGTCCCACCCTGCACACCTATTTTGAGTGCCTACTGTGTGCCAGGCTCTGCTGGGCTCTGGGAATGGGAGACGAATAAAGCGTGAGCCCTGCCTACCGCTCAGCAGGGCATGTATACAGATGCCAGTTATCACACTCTGGTAACATGATGGGATACGTGCAAGAGATCCAAGGTGGGAGAGGGTAGCAGAAGGCTTCCTGGAGGAAGCAACATCAAAACTGAGGTCCGAGGGAAGCATTCAGTGAGAGAGGACGCCAGCCACATACAGAGTCACCCAAGCTGGCAAAGCCAGGGAGCCATGTTGTGTGGGAGGGCAGGACAGCCTGAGAAGCAGAAGGAACCCCATTCTGAGTTTCGGGAAGTGTTCAGAGGAGGAATCTGCAGACCACATCTCTACAAACTCCCAGAAATCCCAGAGTTAAGTACGAGACCCACCGAGTCACCTTGTTGAGGATCTTGAGGCCTTTGGGTGCACAATCCATTTGGAGAATTGAGCCACTGTGGATAATGGCCTCCTCCTAGTAGCTCTGTCTCAACGTATCTGTGTGAACAGCACACTTTGAAAAAGATTCCCACCCTTTTATGTAACTCCATCATGGGTCATGCTACCCGGTACCCAAAGTTCACCAGGAGCCCTGGGATCACACTGTGAGAACAGCTAACCTTGTCTTTGCTGCCGCAAAGAGGTTTATCTCCCTTCCAGGACCGGTGGATATTTAACTGATTAGCATGTTCTTAGTACATCCATGCTGAAAATCACACGTTGAGATAACACCAGCTTCAGACCTAGGTGAGCATTAAATGAAGTGACACCCGTGTCCTGAGTATCTTTGATCCCAGGACCTGTCACAAGGGACAAACACTTTCCAAAAATTGGAACTTACCTTCTCTCTGAAAGGTTAGGGTAGATATTAATAGAAACTCTTTGACCACTGGGAATAAATTGCTCTCTGCATATGAGATACACAGATGTACTTTAACAAGTCTCAATTTGTATGAGTCAAATAAAATTTTAAGAAAAATATCCCCTGGGGTCACTTGTTCAAAAAATTGGTCCTGGCGAATTACTGCATTCCTGAATTCTATTTCTTATTAAATTATTTTTTCCAAAATCACTGAACAGAAGTTTTGGAGTTAGACGAACCCAAGGTTAAATTTCATTTCTAGTGCTTTCTGGAAAAAAAAAGACCTATGGGCAAGTAATTTAACCTCTATGGGCCTCAGGGTCACTGTTGGTAAAATGGGAATAAGAATATCTATTTCAGTGTAATAAATTAGTTAACATTTATATCAAAGTGCGTGGCCCATGGTAGGCACACCATAAGTTTTAATCATCAGATTCATTTTATTTTTTAGTGAAGTAAATAACAGAAGAAAACTCTGGCTTGAATTCAGCACCATATCATTAAAGTCAGCGCTCATAGCTTGCTGTTTTGTTGAGTAATTGCTTTCTGATGGTCTTGGCTACATTCGTGCTTGTTGTAGAACCTTTTCATGTTTTAACCACATACATAACATGGGGAAAACTAAAAGTGGTTGAAGCTTTTCATTTTGGCTCCAAAACAAAGTGCCTGTTTCCCCTGGGCTTGAAAATGCATAACCTGGGTATCTTTGTTTTCAGATGTCAAAAGTACCTTGAATTCCATTGGTACAGATATTGAAAGTATAGGCGAACAGATTCCTATTCAGGATCAGCTGTCGAATTTCATGGGTTACATTAATGACACTGAAACTTACATCCACCGCAATTTACCCATGTTGGAAGAGTATGATTCGTACAGGTGAGTGCCCCCCTTGAGCTAGCAAACTAGAGAGTGAGCCTTGCTCTAGAACAGGGTAGAAATCTGACATGAGAAGCAGGATCATCTTGTGGGAGAAAATTGTACAAAGAAGCCGTAACCGGATATGTGTTAATCCTAGTTTATGTTTATTTAAAAAGTTGGAGTGCTCACTCTGGCAGCACATATACTAAAATTGGAACTATACAGGGAAGATTAACATCCCTGCACAAGGATGGCATGCAAAATCATGGAGTATTATGTATGTTTTTTTAATTGGAGACTGTAAGTTCTTGAGCCAAGTGGTCAATACTTTGCAATTTTTATGTCATTAATGGCTTCTATAATCTTAGTTATCATTATCTAACACATGGAAAAGAATTTTAAAGCCTTAAAGTAATTAAGGAGGGCATTTGGATAATATTCTTCTTTTCGTTGGCTTATAAAATAAACACACAGAGGTTGGTTCTTACAGAAAAACATCCTTGAAATAAGGAGCTTGCTGGAGACCTCAGGTAAGCAGCTCTAGATCCCAGCTGTTGATTGCCCCACTAGACAATGTTAGTGATGGGGTCTGGGCCCTGGAGATGACAGTGGACATCTCAGGGAACAATAGGCTTGCAGACTTGAGTTATTCGACGACCATGCGAAATATAAGATGTGCTGTCCTCTCTGAAACACTCAGCCCCACGCCCTACCACTTTGGGAATCGTTCTTACTGTCCAAACTCGTGGAGATTCCAGAGAGTTCCAGTCCTGCTTGGTTATTTATTATGCAAGAACTCAAGGTAAATAATAAAATAATAGTAATAAATAAAATAATAACTGCTAGCATTTCAGGAACAGTTACAATGTGCCCTCCAAGTGCTATACGTGTGACTTCTCATTTAATACCAAAAAAAAAAAAAAAAAAAAAAGAAGAAAGAAAAGAAAAGAAAAGAGAAGAAAAAGACTCCAGGGTTGTGTTCTATTTGTAATCTTGTTTCATAGACAAGGAAATTGAGGCTCGGGGGAGTAGAATGACCTACAAAAGGCCAACAACAGTGTGGCAGAGGTGGGTTTTCAATCCCCATCTGACTATACTCTGTCTATATTGCCCTGTAATTAGTAAGCCATTTTCCTACGGTGTGGCTGGGACCCTCCAGCAGGTATCAGGGCAAACATAAGAAGACCCTTTCTCTGGGGCGCCCGGGTGGCTCAGTCAGTTAAGGGTCCCAACTCTTGGTTTCAGCTCGGCTGATCTCACGGTTTCATGATCTCATGATCTCATGGTTTCATGAGTTCAAGCCCCACGTCAACTCTGTGCTGGCAGCACGGAGCCTACTTGGGATTCTCTCTCTCTCCCTCTCTCTCTGCCCCTCCCCCACTCACGCTGTCTCTGATTCTCTCAAAAATAAATAAATGAACTTAAAAAAAAAAAAAAAAGACAGACCGTTTCTCAATGAATTCACAATCTCTTAAGAGGTTAGAGTTTCACAAATGGAAAGAATGATACAACTACTATCTACACATCCACTCCCATTGCCCTGAGACTAGAAGGTTACTTTTAAAGGAAATCTAACTAAGCAGATGAAGCATGCATTCACTGTAAAAGATTTCTGAGGCCAGGTTCCATGGCTTGTTTAATTTGGCATCCCCAGTATCTGGAATAAAATGCCACAGAAAGGGTGCAGGTGGCCATTACAATTAATGAGATTGCTCTTAATTTAATGAAAAGCTTCAGAGGCAGCTTTTGTCGCAGAGGTAAACGCTTTATTTTTTAGTGTTTTAATGGTTGGGCAGCATTTCTACCCTTGAACGCTCCTCGGCTGCTGGAAAAGGTTGTTGTACCTTCCGGGAATGCCAGTAAGACCTAATTGAGGCTCCATTATCCTAAAATGTCTCGCAGGACCATTATGAAATTGAGATTTGCGTTCTGCAGGCACTTGATTTAGGATGCTCATAAATTCTAAGATATGCAGCACGTTCCCCATGTAGAGTTTCTGGTTCAGCAAAGAACGCAAGGTCCCCTCCCAAATATTCCCGAAACCACAGAGCATTTTAGAGGAAGACCCGGGAAAAGAGCTGGGTATTTCTGTATCTGTTGTCAGATCATGACCTGTCCGCCTGTTGTCATCAACGTCGCAATAAGCGCTCGCAGCAGCAGGAAACTTGACAGAACTTCCAAGTCTTAAACGGGTATTGTTATCAGTGGCTTTGGAGAATGGAGCAAGGGCCCTGCTTAGGACCCCCGCAGAAACGAAGCAAGGGAAGGAAGCCATAGTCTCTCCTGACCAGTGAGCGAGCTAGATCTCTTCAAAACCAAGATAAAAATTAAGGTTTCCTGCTGGCTGGGGTGGAGGACTAGGGGTGGGAAGCGATCTTTTCACTACAACGTCACCCTCTGAGGAATCTGCGGGCCAATCAGATATTTGATTGCCAAGTATCACTCAATCGCTCCAGCCCCAGTCCGATAGCTTTTGCGTTATTGTGAGGCCACCTCTTTTATGTATGATAACACTGTGCTTGCTTCACCAGGTGGCTGGGTGGCCTGGTTGTCTGCTGTTTGCTGACACTCGTCGTGATTTTTTATTACCTGGGCTTGCTGTGTGGCACGTGTGGCTATGACCGGAATGCCACCCCGACCAGACGAGGCTGCGTCTCAAACACCGGAGGCATCTTCCTCATGGTGTGAGTGTTTGCTCTTCCTTGCCACGTGGGGGGTGGAAATGAGGGGAGAAGAGCAGACTGATGACACGAATCTGGTGGCCTCTGGGCTGCACATTGTGGATTATTATCCATCCATCCATCCATCCATCCATTTTATTCACCAGAAACTTGCCGAGGATTGGCCTGGTATCAGACACTGTTCTCTGTGGTCACCAGTTTCTTCAGCTTGTTTGCTTTGAAACTCTGGAAACTTGACTTAGAAAAGAGATTGTCAAGGCACCTGGGTGGCGTAGTCAGTTAAGCGTCCAACTCTTGTTTCCCGCCCAAGTCATGAACTCACAGTTCATGAGTTCAAGCCCCGCGTGCAGAGCCTGCTTGGGATTTTTCTTTCTCTCTGTCCATCCCCCACTCGCACTGTCTCTTTCTTTCTCAAAATAAATAAATAAACTTTAAGGGGCGCCAGTTGGTGGCTCTGTTGGTTGAGGATAGCACAACAAGCCAAGAAAGGCACATAAATCAAGGCACAAGAGTTTTACAAATAACTTTAAAACTGACAACACGGGAGTCTGCCAGATTTAGACTTCAGCTCAGGTCATGATCTCATGGTTCATGAGTTTGAGCCCTACGTTAGGCTCTGTGCTGACAGCTCAGAGCCTGGAGCCTGCTTTGGATTCTGTGTCTCCCTCTCTCTCTGTTTCCCCCCCTCCCCCCGCTCACACTCTGTCTTTCTCTCTCTCTCTCAAAAATAAAGAGTAAAAAAAATTTTTTTAAAGAATTGATCCTTTAACAAAAAATAAATAAATAAACTTTAAAAACAACAACAACAACAAATAAACGTAAAAAATCTTTACTAGGGTGTGACGAGCGCAGAGGGCACCAACTGGGTGTGACTGCACTTGGAGCCAGAAACATAAACCCGGAGGCAGAGGTTAAAGCTTTGAATGCTCCCCAGAGAGGAAGCCGTGTGGGTTCCAAACCGATATTTCCTTTTCCAATAAGTACATCAAGAATCGGCAGCAGGGAGTGTGATGGGTTTGGAGAGCAAGGTAAAGATTTGGAACAAGTCCTTGGAGCCATGGAGAATCAACACCTCAGCCATGGCTGTCATTGCTTATGTCACTAGTACCAGGCTGGGAGAAGCCGCAAGCCACTGTCATGCACTAACGTGCCTTTTCAAACATTGGGTCACCACAGTAATGAATCAGACTTATGAGCTCTGATTGTAAAGCTTTGCCCTGAAACCTTTCAGCTCCAGGATAGCACAACAAGCCAAGAAAGGCACATAAATCAAGGCACAAGAGTTGTACAAATAACTTAAAACTAACAACACAGGAGTCTGCCAGATTTAGACAAAGTTGAACAGAACTCCGTGCACGGAAAAGCCTATTTGCTCACATGGCTACGCTTAAGAAATTAATTCATGCAGCAAGGAAGAGTATATTGCCCCTCCTTTTGGTTTAAATGTATGCACCTACAGATAGAAAATGAGTTAAATGTTCAGGATTTACTAATCCTGGGACTTGGCTGTTTTGTCAGTGTTTTGATGGTGGTTCTATAGATCACATCTTTTTAACTGCTTGATGGGAGGGCTTAAATTGTTCTGAAAATGTGCACTTTTCATAACATTCTATTTGAACATTTTTAAGGGACAAAACCAAAATATGTGCTGTCCAGTTTCAAAGAAAATGGAAACAGGGGAGTCATGAGCAATTTGATGGAGGCTAAAATTACTTCAGTTTGGATATAATTTTCACCTCTGCAGAGGAAGGAATCTGTGAAGAGACAAAGTCACATGCAAGCATGTGGCTTGGGAACAAGTGGATTTATCACCTGATAGGAAACAAACTGGTGGCTGTGGGGTCTGTATTGTTGCCACCCATGGCTCAACATGGAAATCTTGCTTGGCAGGAGCTTCCATCTCTTGAGACATCTGGTAAACAACTCGAGAGTTGTAAAGGGGAAAGCATGATACAACTCATTAGAAGACTGTAATTTCTTAAAAATCATTTATTTACTTGTAGAAACAAGAAAGTATATTTTGTTCAGCTGCAACCACAACACCACCTGCTCTTAAAAACAGTAACACCATCCGTTGACGTTGACGTTGAAGAGTGTGGTCTCTTCAGAAACCAAGCAAGAATCCTTATCTCCCAGGGGGATCCTACCAGAAGGTCTAGGGGGAGGAAAGACAGAGAGCCCTGGCTCTGCTCTGATCCTGTGTCTTCTGAGGGTCCAGGGAGCATTTTGGGGGCCAAAGAGGATACAGCGAGGAATGTACATCTGTCTCAGGGGCACATAGAAGGTTTCCCTGGAGGTAAGGACACCTAAACAAGGCAGCAAGAAAACAGTCTTGTACTGAAGCCCACTCTGAAACTTCTAGTTTTAGTTCTTGAAAACCATGCTCCAATTACCCAGAGCTTTGAAGAAAGACTAATACCCAGTATAGCCATGGGGTCACAAAATGGGTGCCCTTACATGACCAGTGGCCGTTCAGTGGTTACAAATATTTCAGAAAGCATTTTGTCATGCTGTAGCAGGGGCCATAAAGAGACAGTAATCTCCTTGGCCAAGTCATTCCATTTTAGGGGATCAGTTTTAAGGAAGTAGGACCCAACTATGGACAAAGTATCACAAGCAGAGAAATGTTTTTGCAGCTTTAGTTATAATAGTGAGGCATTGGAAATGACACAAACATCAGCCACCAAGGAGTAGAACATTCCTGCGGCCAGTGAAATGTAACTAGGTTGGCTACCCTGGATTGTTGACCAAAGTCCCTAAGATGTTCAACAAGGGCTCACAAGACTATCGCCTATGTTCCTCACAGCTGTGTAGATCGGGCGGGAGTCAGCACGCGTTTCTGTAAAGGTCCGGATAATAGATACGTTCACTTCGGCCGGCCACATATGGTCTTTGTCGCACGTTATTTTTCTTGTTCTTATTTTACTTCTTCTCCTTTTCCTTCTTTACAACACTTTCAACACACATTGGCCATTCTTATCTGAGTGACCTTACAAAAACAGGCCTCTGGCAGTGCTGCGTTCATTGTCTAGATATAGGCATATTTAAGAAATAAAGGCTGGACATAAGCTCTTTAAGATTAGCAGTGTTGTTTTGAAATGCTCTATCAAAGGTTTCCAATTTTTTTTATAACTCTAATATACACACATGCTCATGCACACCGTTCAAACCATGGTGACTAGCATATGCTTCCCACGTGTTCCCCTTCTTCACGCTCAAAAGCCTTTTAGGTCAGAGAAGTTCAGGCTGACAGAGGCCCCTCCAGTGGGCACATCTTGTTATTTATTTCAGCCAAACCAGGCAAATATTCGAAATTGTTCCTTAATGGTGTCCACTGGGCAGAATCATGCCCTTAGGAAGGGATGCCACTGTTACTAAGTACATCAGCCTAGTACACACTTCGGAGGGTCCTTCCTGTTTGCACCAGTGACGGTGCAATCATCAGTGATGATCTGGCTACTCCACCTAGACTGATTCAAGAGTTTGCTCTGTCTGTGTCTACACCAGAGTAACTGAGCACTCTAGAGAGAAGTCATGCGGTGGGCACATTGGTATCCCTACAAAATTATGATTCCCCACCTCACATGGATCCTTCACAGCCCTAAAAGTTTCTTCCTTCCTTCCTTCCCGTCCTTCCTTCCTTCCTTCCTTCCTCCCTCCCTCCTTCCCTCCTTCCTCTGCTCAGCAATGGCTTTTTCCACACTGATACATCCATTCTCCTTATTCCTCCTTCACTTAGCAGCTGACTCTACCTCCTTCTTCACAAAGGAAATAAAAGCCATCATACAACTTCCCATCACCAAAACTCCAGTGCACCTGCATTCACACGTGTGCAGGGTCAAGTGCAGAGCAATCCCTCTCTTCTGGGCCCATCCCACCTTCCTTTCCCAATCTCAATCCCTGCGCACAGCCCAAGGGTGTCATGGATGAGCCCTTCCCTCTCCTGTGTCCTCAATCTCTTCTCCTCTCCCGGACTTGCTTCTCAACGCTTAACCGTGTTCTCTTCTCTCCTCTCTTTCACCATGAAAACCGAAAACCTCTCCCAACACCACTCCTTCCCTTCACAGACATGAAAAGTAATGATGCTTGCTGCCTGTTTCCTCACCTCCGCGTCCTGGGCAAGGCCACGCCCCTTCCCTCAGGTCAGCAGCAGCCTCTTTGCCTCCAGCCATTGGACTGGCTTCAGAGCCCCTGGAGTGTGCCAAGGGACGGCTTCCCGCCCCCTCTTCCTGCAGACACGCCTTTATTTCCCCATCAGCAGCGCTACTGGTTTCCTTCCTACTTTATGAGTCTTCCTAGCGGTCTCATCCTCTGGCTGCCCTTCTGCCACCTGCTCCTCAAATGGCGAAGTCCCCAGGCCCGGCCCCGGGCTGCTTCTCTCTCCAGTCTCAGCTCCGGGGACCAGTGGTCACTTCTAAGCAGCCGATTGCCTCATGAAGGCCCACAGCCCAGCTACGTGTGCTCCAGACGCAGCTGGCTGCCCGCAGCGTCCCCACCGCCACGTCTCCCGGCAGCAGGACCAGATCCCGCCTTCTCTTCCCTTCCTCAGCACCCAGTGTCTCCTTTCCCTGCTGACAAGCACTGGCTTCATCCCCGGCCCCTCTTTGCCTCCTCCTCCCGTGCAGCATCCTCAGCACATCCCGTGTCTTTTCCGTCCGCTGACTTCTCACCACTGCCTCCGGCCACGTCGGGCCACCACCCCAGGATGACAGCCTCATCAGCCGTAGCCCCGTCCACGTGGGCATCTTTCCATCCCATCCTCGGGCTCTGCCTAGAGTGTTCTTCCTCAGAGAGAAACTGGGCTGTGTTCCTCCTGTGCGTCAAGGCCCTCAGCAGCCTCCCCTTACTGGACCAGCCAGACCCCCTCTCGTGCACCCCCGCCTGCCTCTTGAGCTGTAGCCGTGCCACTCACGGCCCTCCTTCCCCGAACCAGGCTGGCCCCCTTCAGACTCCCAGTGGTACCTCTCCTGCCTCAGAACCACCCCACTCACTGTGTGCCCTGCGGAAGGCTAAGTTCACTCAAGCGACCCCGGAGGCTGTGTCTGCACCAAAGTACTGGGCTGCAGGGAGACCAGAGACGTAAGTCGAAGGACTCCCTCACTATATGCCTGGGACCGAAGAGTCAACAGTGCTTACTGCTGTCTCCACTCCTGAGCCAATCGGCTCACTTAACCTGTACAAAGCACTCTAGGTCCATTTCCTATGTTGCATACATAGAATTAGTAAGTACTGGTAGGTAATATGGGAAGTGTAGTTTTGGTGGTTTTTTTTTTTTAAGTAATCTCTACACCCAACGTGGAGCTCGAACTCACGATCCTGAGATCAAGAGTCACATGCTCTACCGACTGAGCGCCAGACATCCCCAAATATTGAATAATCTACCGTAGAACTCTTAATTTTATGTCTGTTTTTCCTTTTTTTCCAGTGGGGCTGGAGTCAGCTTCCTGATTTGTTGGATATTGATGACCATCGTGGTTCTCACTTTTGTCGTTGGTGCAAACGTGGAAAAACTGCTCTGTGAGCCTTACCAAAACAGGAAGTTATTCCAGGTACGTATGCTTTCAAGGTCTGTTATGGAAAGGCTTGACTAGAAACTTTGATTTCCCCATATCTTGTGGGTGCAAAAAAAGATGAGCAGTTTGGTTTTCATTCAGTAAGTTAAGATCCCTTCACTTTGTCAGAGCAAAAAAAATATATATATGGTGGTATTTTCTTTCTTTTTTAAATGTTTTTTAATGTTTATTTATTTTTGAGAGAGAGACAGACAGAGCGTGAGTGGGGGAGGAGCAGAGAGAGGGAGACACAGAATCTGAAACAGGCTCCAGGCTCTGAGCTGTCAGCACAGAGCCCGACGCGGGGCTCGAACTCAGGAATGGCCAGATCATGACCTGAGCCGAAGTTGAGCCACCCAGGCGCCCCCATGGTGGTATTATTTGTCAACTGTCAGGTGAAATCAGCACCAGGAGTTAAGGCCTCTTCATCAATGTGGTTTGTAATAAGCTGGAGGAGAAAATTCCCAAGCTGGGGTACCCCAGGAGGTTTCTGACATTTTAAAGAGTTTCTCAAATGACAGTTGCCCACACAGATGGTTTTGAGGCCCTAAATTTGTAGTGAAAGACACCAAAAAATTCCACACCTTGTGGCCCAGTGTTGCCCCTGGTAGACGTCTGACGAGGCTGTTGGGAAATGAATTCAGGCTTCACTTTCTCCCTCTGAAACCAAGTCTTGTGGACTCTAGGGACCTGTTCTCTGTTCAGCTTTACTAATTAATGAGGAAATTTTGGCCCTTGTTTGGGTCTTGTCACTCTGGCTTTTCAGTGCTTTTCTCCAGATGCTGTTTTTTAAGATATATTTCTCTTTGGGGCACCTGGGTGGCTCAGTCGGTTTAGCATCCGACTTCAGCTCATGGGTCATGAGTTCAAGCCCTGCATCAGGCTCTGTGCTGACAGCTCAGAGCCTGGAGCCTGCTTTGGATTCTGTGTCTTCCTCTCTCCCTCTCTGCCCCTCCCCTGCTCCCGCTGTCTCTCAAAAAGAAACATTTAAAAATAATTTTTAAGATATATTTCTGTTTTCTTGTTTTATTGCATATATATTTTTTTGCCTCAAATCTGTTATGAAATCTGGTGAGTGGATACTAAGGTAACAAGTTGTCATGGTGTTCTATTTATTCAGCTGGTTGAAGAAAATTAAGTTGAGAGTGTCAATTTGTCAAATTTTGTCCATTTGGCCTCTTAATGAAAAATTATAGTGATACATCAAGCCAGACTTTATTATCTTCCATGCCATATTAAATTGCTGAAAAGAACTTCTTTAAAAATAAGGGATATTTTGACACCCTTTACGTTCCTCAAGCACGTACGTGATCGTGCACTAATGAGCCCATCTTATTATATATAACATATTACATTACATATGTTAGCCATCTTAAATATATGATATGAAATGAGAGAGTATGAAAGTTTTAATTCATTTTATCTATAGAGAAGTAGTAGTGAAAAGGTGGGCCAGCTGCTTTATGGCTTTCTATTAGCTATTTTGAATCAAGTTGTCTATTCTTTGACAATTTCTTATGAGTTTGTCTTACTAAGAGAAGTGCTCTCCAAAAAAAAAAAAAAAAAAAAGGCAATTTGAGTCATTCTTGTTGATGTTACCCAGTGGTCAGTCAGTTTTTTCCAATCATAGTCTTATTTTCTGGTTTTAAGTTGGAAATCAATGAGGAAAACCATGATCTGAAAAATCCCTGAAATATGTTTAACAGAATATTTTATTATATGCATGTATATTAGTGTAAAAGTATCTTTTTTAAAAAAATAAGAGTCTTTTTTTAACTTGTTCTAGGTTTTGGACACGCCGTATTTACTAAATGAGAATTGGAAACACTATCTCTCTGGCATGGTATTTAACAAACCAGATATTAATCTCACTTTTGAACAAGTTTACAGGTATACATAATTGCATTATGCATTTTTTGCTACCGAAATGTTGCTGTTCCAGAATGAGAATTTTACTTTCAAAGTGTCTTTGATAAGACTCGATAAGACTTTCCAGCTTCAGAATTAAGCTGTTCTCTAGTCTTGGCAAAGAGAGTAGAAATAAGACCAGAAAGAGAATCCTTCCCCCGAAAACCTGCTAGACTTCGGTGTGGTGATGTCTCAAAGTCCCTTTGTCCAGTAGGCACTAGACCTCACTGCTTAAGGTGACCCTAAGATGCATTGATGAGACCCTCTGAAAACTCCTGTACAGAAATCACCCTGCCCCAAGTGAATACCATGTATAACAAGAACTCAGCAATGGGTCCAAATCTCAGACACGCTGATCGTTAAGCAGCTGAAGGGCCAGGCTCTGCGGTCAGGCTGCCTGGGCTCCAGTCTTGACTCTGCCACCAGGGAGCAGGCCTTGGTGATCTTGGGCAGTTTCACGTCCTCTCTGTTCAATAGTGTTCAAAGGCTCCCCAGCTCCTCTAGCAGAGATAGCAAATGAGTAGCTCACGTGCCCACCCATTGCACCTGACCCTCGTGGTAGACATCGGTAGTCAGCTGTGGTCTTGTCCATAGCCCGGAGAGTCTCAGAATCCTTCTCCGCAACATGCAGGTGGACATTATCAAGCGATCGGAGATTCTACACACCATTGAACCATCCCTGGGCTGAAAGGACAAAGCCAAGCTTCTTGACCTGGCCTGCCAGCTCTTTGTGACTCTGGCTCCTGCAGAGTCTTACCTCTGCTGGTTCGTGTATTAAGCTTTCTGTTCCAACACCACCAGCCTACTCGGGGTTCCCTGGAGAGGAGTATCACATCTCCCAGGGATGTGGGAAAGTTGCGTCTCCCAGGCATCCCTCGGCTAGAGGGCTCTGGCTGCTGAACATGAAAGAGGCACTCCCAGGAAGTGGCTGTGTCAGCAACAGGGATATGCATCGGATAAGGCCGCCCTTCTTAGTTCAGTCGAGGAGGCATTTTGCACATGTTAGAGGAGCACAGAGAGGTGAGGTCAAGCTAGGTGTCCTCACCATCTGGGTATTTGTGGCCCCCTTCCCTGTCTCCATCCTGCCATTAGAATATACATCCAACCATATGTTAAGAGAGTGATGCTCAACCGTGAAAATATGGAGGCAGATGGTCTGGCAGGGGTTTGATTGAAACTTATCCTAAACCCCATGATATGCTTTGTAACAGACCTCTTTCTAGCAGGTGTTGCTCTTTGCTGTTTGTTTTTTATGAGAACTGATGTCTTCCCAATCTGTGAACTTGTTATCACTCATGGCTTTTTCCAAAGGCACGAAGGAGACAGACAGAAGGCTGATTTACCAGTTTTATTGTATCGGTTCCAAAGATGGGACATTTAGCGAAGTAGGGAACGAAGTCAGGAATGGGAGGCTCCGGGGGGGTCCACTGGTGACCTCCTCCCACGTCGGCGCTTAGAAGCTCCTTCTCTGCTCACAGATTGAAATCAAAGATAAACCGTGAACCTTTCTCTCCATCCTTAGCAGTGGACAGAGGCAGCCACAGCTGCCTTTCTAGATCATGATTTCTCTGTTTATTCCCACAGTGATTGCAAAGAAAATAAAGGCATTTATGCCACACTTAAGCTAGAGAATAGCTATAATATCAGTGAACATCTCAATATTCAAGAGGTAAGGACTTGGAACCAATCATGAAATTGACATATTTCTTTAGTAAATCCAGTTATCTTTCATTTTCTTCAGAAATACTTTTTTAAAGTTTTTTTTAATGTTTGTTTTTGAAAGAAGGAGAGAGACAAAGACAGAGCATGAGTGGGGGAGGGGCAGAGAGAAGGGGAGACACAGAATCCGAAGCAAGCTCCAGGCTCTGAGCTGTCAGCACAGAGCCTGATGCACGGGGCTCACACCCACGGACCCCGAGATCATGACCTGAGCTGAAGTCGAATGCTCAACTTACTGAGCCACCTGGAGGCCCCTTTCATTTTTTTTTTTATGGAGATAAAATTCATATAAGATAAAATTCACCATTTTCTTTTTTTTTAATGTTTATTTATTTTGAGAGAGAGAGATACAGTGCGAATGGGAGGTGGGGGCAGAGGGAGAGGAGAGAGAGAATTCCAAGCAGGCTCCACATTGTCAGTGCAGAGCCTGACGTGGGGCTCGAGCCCACGAACCATGAGATCATGACCTGAGCCAAACCCAAGAGTCCGACACTTAACCAACTGAGCCACCCAGATTCCCCAAAATTCACTATTTGAAAGTGACATTTAGTACACTCACAAGGTCGTGCAAACCTCACATCTGTCAAATTCCAAAACATTTTTGTCACCCCCAGCCAGTTGTCTTTATGGACGTATGAGTTTCTCTAGTAGACCGCACAATGCTCAAGAGGGGTCTTGCTGTGGACACTACATAAGAAGATTTTATATTGCTGTGTGTCGCTGCTCCTAGAGGGACACACCCAGGGGACATTGGCGTTCCAACACTGGCCAGCCTCTTCTGCCGGGTCCCTGAAGAGGGAACGAGGCACCGAGAACTCTGGTCCACACAGTCGTGGCCCCTCGTGACTCATGGCTGTGGCCCCCGGACTCCATGTAGACTCTGCTGAGGTCTGCTGGCCCTCAGCAAGACAGCATGGCCACAATGATGGCAGCAGAGTGGAATGATTTCCTCTTCTCCTTTGCCCAAGCCCACACTCTAGTCTTGAGCCTTAAGACTCTGAGGAGAGGCCACTCCACAGCACACTTGACAGAAGAAAGAGCAAGAGAGTTTCGGCTGCCCAGGCCTAGGGTGCCTTCAGCCTGCACTGTCCGCCTCCCCACATCTGGAGGCCTTCTGGCCTTCTTGTAGGAAAGAACTTAAGGAGACTTCTTTCTTCTGGGCTTCCAAATGGAAGCAGATACCAAGAGATACCGAAGAAAGAGGTGATTCCCCAAACCCCACAGCTTGCCACTGAGGCATCACAGAAGGCTTCCAGAAGCACCATGAAACCATGATGGCCTGGCAGTTTTCAGATATGAAGAGGTTCATTAAAAGCTGAATACAGGGGCACCTGGGTGGCTCAGTGGTTGAGCATCTGGCTCTTGATATCGGCTCAGGTCATGATCCCAGGGTCATGGGATGGAGCCCGGAGTCAGGCTCTGTGCTAAGCATGATGTCTGCTTAAGATATTCTCTGTCCCTCGGGGCACCTGGGTGGCTCAGTCAGCTGAGCATCTGACTTCGGCTCAGGTCATGATCTCACAGCTCATGAATTCGAGCCCTGTGTCGGGCTCTGTGCTGACAGCTCAGAGCCTGGATCCTGCTTCGGATTCTGTCTCCCTCTCTCTGCCCCTACCCTGCTCGCACTCTTTCTCTCTCTCTCTCTCTCTCTCTCTCAAAAATAAACATTAAAAAAAATTTTTTAAGATATTCTCTCTCTTTCTCTCTCCCTCTCCCTCTCTTTGCCCCTCTCCCCCACTTGTGCTCTCTCTATATATAATAAAAAGAAAAAAAAAGCTGGATACAAAATTTTGTATTGCATTGTATTTTCTATTGTATTGATTATCCTTCTTAAATATTCCTTGCATGTATACATAAATAAAATATCTAGCCCTAACTAGATACCCTCTACTCATCTGACATCATGCCATGTTTCATTTTCTCTGTGGACCAGAGACAGAGCACTAGGGACACTCAGGCACTACACGCTGCCTAAAACTACTGACTGCCGCTTAGGACAACCCCAAGTCATCAACCGTGTCCCCATGATCTCAAGTGTCCCCCACCACCCAAGTCCAGTGTGTGCTGCCTCCTTCCCCCGGGATGCAGCCTGCCTGGCCCCTTTCAGCATCTGTATTTGCCAAGGCTCATTCAGAAGCCACCTCCTCTCTGGTGTCCTCTCCAGTCCCCTACCTTTGAGAAGTGTCTCCTGCGCCTGGTGTCCTGATGCAGTTCATGTGGCTTTATTATGACACTGCCTCTCCCTTTGAGGACTTTGAGGGTGCAGATGGAATATTATTTTGCTTTGCCTCCGACCTCCTCACATAGTGTGCGGCGTGGGGCATAAGGAAGGAGCCGGGGAAGCGGGGAAGGGGTGGAAGGGAAGAGAAGGTTACCGGGAAGAAATGTCAGTCAGGGGCATGTCTGTGTATTTTGTCCCTTGTCACTTTACTGCTCTTTTAAAGCTCTAAGTGTGTGACTATCTTGAAGAATGGACTTATTTATAACTTTTCTTTTTATCATGCAGCATGCTGGAAACATAAGCAATGACTTTCAAAATATGAAAGTAAATATTGACAATATCGTTCTGCTGGATGAAGCAGGAAGAAAAAACCTTATGGATTTCAGCTTTTCAGGAATAGACGCCATAAATTATAACATCTACTTGGCTGAGGTGAGACCATGAGTTCATGCTTGATCTTTTGGGGAAAATCACAGCAGATACCCGTGGGTTGGTTTGGTTTTGTTTTTCTGTTTTTCTTTTGTTTGTTTGTTTTTAACTTGGGCGGTTTTTTTTTTAAGCTGAGGTGAAATTTATATAACACAAATGAACTCTTTTAAGGTGAATAATTCATTAGTATGTAGTATAATCACAATGCTACACAACTATCATTTCTATCCAGCTCCAAAACATCTCCGTCACTTCAAAAGAAAGCCCCATTCCCATTACACAATCGTTTCCCATTCCACAGGCCCCCACCCCCCAGCCCTGGTAACCACCCATCTATTTACCTATTCTGAATATTTCATTTGAATGGAATCTGAATGGAATCCTAAGGCATGTGACCTTTTGTGTCTGATGGCCTTAAAAGGCCCCTTTCACGTAGCCTAAAGTTTTTGAGATCCATCCCCATTATAGCACGGATCAGCACTTGATTTCTTCTTATGGCTGGATGTGGTTGGATAAAAATAATCTGGTTTTATATGTATCAATAAGAATGTAGCCGGAGTCGCCTGAGTAAGAGTTTCCAGCCTTTATGGCCATGGACGATGGTTCACTATGTTGTCTATCAGATACCGTTAAGGCTTAAAAATCCCACGTTGATGACGCAGTTCTTTTCCCCTCTTTTGCAGCTGAGTAAAGCCCCCACCAAAGCGAACCTTTTATCCTTTGCAGATGATCTAGAAGTAAAAGCCAACCATCTGGTGAGTTCGAACAGTCCCGTTTTAAATGCTGTATTCACTACAGGTGTCAAATGTCAGTACTATTCTTCGCTCCCATACACCACAAGTAAGCTTTGGTTAAAGATGTGTCTCGTGTGCACGTCAAGACTTCCCACCAGCAGCCATTGCCGTGGCGCCCGGAAGTCTGTGAGCACGTGGAAGTTTCCAAAGGGTGGCGTCAGGGTGCCCGCGCCTGCTCCCGACCTCTGCTGGTGGCGCGGGTGCCCTCACTGTTTAGCACCAGCTCTGTTTTCACCCCATCAACCCCTCTGCCACCAAACACGTGTGCAAGTGCACGCATGCGTGCCATTTTTCTTGCAGTGTAGGGAATGGAAACTGAGGACACGGGAGGGGGATTTCCATTTGGTGCTTTGCATCGCCAGTGACAGGTGGATAATGGAAGGCAAAGACGCCACCCAAGCCCCGTAAGCTTCCCTTCCTCACTTCCCCTGCTGGCCAGTGACTAAATGGTTATCATGAACGGAGCAGCAGAGCATGGCCATGAGGAACCTGGGCTCAGGAGGAAGACTGGGATTTAAATCCTGGCCCAGCCACTTCCTATTTATGGGAACTTGGACAAGATGTTTCCTCCTCCGTGCCTTAGTTTCCTCATCTGTAAAACGGAAGCAATAAAGTTGCTCATTAATGTATTAATGAGCCCATTAATATGTCACGCGATAATATATTAAACACTTTTTAAGTGTGGGTCAAATGAAAAATTGCTCAGTTGAGCCTTGCTGTTCTCATCTGCGAGACGGGGCTATCGCTGCTGTGAAGTGGCTTTCTAGTGGCTGTATTATGCGGAGGTGAGAAAGAGAGCACAGCCTCAGGCACTCAGGACAGGCTGATGGGTTTGGTGGCCACTGAGAGTTCACAGTCCTGTGACTTGAAATAGGGTGTCCTGGCACTGCCCCACGTCCGGTGGGCCCCACGCCCACAGCATACAAGGAGGGCTGCACGCCGGTCACAGCTACCTTGCCCCGAGCCCCTGTGGTTAGAGAGAGCGCTCCAAAGTCTGGAAAGGTGGTGTTGACCTTTGTTTCTTTTCTTCTCTTTGCAGCCCCAAGGAAGTCTGAAACAGTCCCTGAAAAACAATGCACAGACAATTAGGACGATTCACCGTAGCGAAGTCATCCCTTTGGAACAGTCAATGGTAATGCTCGACAACCTCTGGCATTTCCCTGTGACCCGAGCAAATCCCATGTCATTAGTTGGCTTTCATGTAGCCTAACGAAGTATCTGCACCTCACGCGGGGGTCAAATCCAGTTGGCCTCAGGCTAAGAAATTAAAAATTAATGATAGTTGGTGCGGCTGGGTGGCTTGGTCGGTTGAACGTCCGACTCAGTTTCAGCTCAGGTCAGGATCTCATGGTTCGTGGGTTCAAGCCCGGCATCAGGCTCTGCGCTGGTAGCACGGAGCCTGCTTGGGATTCTCTCTCTTCTCTGTCTGCCCTTCTTCCCACTTCCTCTCTCTCTCTCTCTCTCTCTCAAAATAAATAAATAAATAATTTTTAAAAATCAATAAATTAATAGATGATAGTAGCTGGGCTTTAAACAAGACAGATTTTCAATGTTACCACCCACTCCTTTTGTGCTTTATCTCCTTGCCTTTTCCTTGGGTGTGACCAGGTAGGTTAACCCCGTGCTTGCCCCACACACTATGCTCTGGTTCCCTGCGGCTCGATAGGCCCCCGAAGCCAGGCACCTGGCTGGGGTGATGATGTCTGTGTTCTGGACTCCCTTGCACTTACTTTCAAATTCTTTTTCTCCACACCCTGCCAAGAAATATGGGAAGGCAAGGGTAAGTCCTTTTCCCCCTGCCTCATTTAGCTCCGTTCACTGATCCGATGGGCCGCGTTCCCTGTCTCCTCTCTCGTAGCCTCTGTTGTGACTTCCCCTTTCTTTTGCTTCCGGCTGCCTTCTGGCTTCTTTCCCAAATGCCGGAAAGGCAGTTTGTAGCAGAGAGAGAACACAGGCTCTGCACTCAGGCGGAACTGATTTCAGACCCTGCTTCTACCTCCCCAAAGTCTTAGAATTTTCCATTTTCTCATCTGAAAATGGGGGGAACGGTTCCTGCCCTCCTGTTAACCTGCTTCCTGGAGACGAAAGCCCTGATGTCCCAGAGAGACTCTGTAAACAGGAGGGATTATTGTGACGCTGCTGTGGGAGACCTGTTACAGAGTCGGCTTGCTCAGGTTTGGAGAAGCACACGAGTCCACTTGACTTCAGCTTTGGAACCTCCTAGAACTAGTTTTTACCACTTCAATCTCTCTCTCTCTCTTCCTTCCCGACTTTCTAACTCATTGGAGCATTCAGAAGGAAAACTGAATTTTCTTAATATGTGTGCTGCACTCATCATAATTCTCTGCTCTGTTTGTTTATGCCTAGCACAAGTTTGTTAACATTTTAAGCTGGTTTTTCCATGCTCCTTAACGGCTTTCCTTCAAGTAGACACAAGCCTCCTGGGCCTTTGCAGAGCTGAGGCAATCTGTCTACAAATAGGCAAATTGCTGTGTACAGGTGACCGATGATGTAAACCTAGGGTTAGCAAACTATGGCCCCAAAACTATAATCCAGCCCGTTGCTTGCTTTTGTAAATAAAATTTTATTGGAACGAAGCCATGCCCTCTTATTTACGGATGACTGCAACCGTTTTCCGCTAAAAGAGCAAAGTTGAGTCTTTGGACACGGTGTGGCCCACAAAGCCTAAAATATTTACTATCTGGCCTTTGTTTTACCAATTCCTGACCTAAACCATTCAGATGGAACTACTCTGGGAAGTCAGGGTAGACTTTTGTAATTACCGCCTGCCACTTTGAGCCGACCCTACTCCGAGTGGTCTCTTGGACACCTCGTGTGGGATGTGCTGCCCTTCAAAGTTCTAGAATACAGATCCTGCTATTCTTCCGCTTTTCTTACACCAGAGGTTTGTGTGGCTCACATGGTTACTTGCATCTATATTGCACAGTAAAGTCGTATTTGATGGCTGGCTGCGGGGGGAGGGGGAGAGGGAGACACAATGTTCGTGTAATAAGTTGGAAAATATTATGTGTGCTTGTTCACCAGAGCTCTGTATACCAAAGCATCAAGGAACTTCAACAAAAAAGCAGCGGATTGGGGGTAAGGACTTACTTTCCTTTTCTGCCATGGGGTCTTATTATAAAAACACACACAGCCTTTCAGAAGTAATGGTTTTACAAGTATTTAAGTTTAAAAAAAAATCCTTTGGGGGCACCTGGCTAGGTCAGCCAGTAGAACTCATGACTCTTGATCTCTGGGTCATGAGTTCAAGCCCCACAGTTGTGAGTGGACTTCATTTCCAAAAAAAGTGGACAGGGGGCACCCAGGTAACTCAGTCGGTTAAGCATCTGACTTCGGCTCAGGTCATGATCTCACAGTTCGTGGGTTCAAGCACCGCATTGGGTTCTGTGCTGATGGCTCAGAGCCTGGAACTTGATTGCTTCAGATTCTGTCTCTCTCTCTCTCTCTCTCAAAAATAAATAAAGATTAAATTTTTTTTTTTAAAAAAGCTTGGTTATCCACCCACTTTAAATGCAAACTGGGTTTTCCTACCATTTGCTTCCTGCAAGTACCTCTCACCTTGGCACACTTAGATACACAGGTGAAAGCCGTGAGTTGATGTGTAGAATGTAAGCTCAGAAGGTACACTGGTCACTCTCACTGAGCTAATGCTGCCTACAAAATCCAGTGCCTTTGACCACAGACTCATTCTCACCGTTGGGTTGACTGCGGGCTTGTCCGCCCACCTTCCCACCCAGAGACCCAGGCTGAGGGAGCAGCTCCTGTCTGGGCCACCTCATGTCCTCGAGGTAGAAACACTAGCTGCCCTTTAAGCAACTTCTTAGAATCGGCCGCTCCATCTATGTTCCATTAACCAAAGCAAGTGAGGCTGCCAGGCCCATCATCTTGGGCTGAGAAGCCAGAGCTCAAAAGGTATCAGCAGTCAGGAGCAGTTAATACAGTCGACCACAGGGGGTCCTTCAGACTGCAGACACCCCCACAACAGAAACCGAGCTCCACGGC
Organism: Panthera uncia; assembly: GCF_023721935.1. Classification (NCBI taxonomy): domain Eukaryota; kingdom Metazoa; phylum Chordata; class Mammalia; order Carnivora; family Felidae; genus Panthera; species Panthera uncia. The sequence continues at coordinate 11,628,191 of NC_064811.1, read as the reverse complement.
CACAATGTGTTTGGCTGGTACCCTCAGTGCCAACGGGCAACTCAGGAAACATCTCTTTATTGAGCGGATTGAGCTGCCCATGAGAGGTTGGGGATGTCAGCCCACAACCGAAAATCCCACGTTCCTCGTTCCTCCCTGTGCTTTTCTCTGAGCTCTTTTTGCAGACCTTGGTCACAGGGCTTCTTGCCACGTGTGACTGTGTGACACATGTCCCCGTGAACCGTGAGCTCCTTCGCTAGTAGTTAGCACACTCCCCGGGCAGCACTGGGCCTGCTTCTTTGTTGGCACGGGAGACCCTGAGTTCCCCTGAAGGCTCTTCTGTGAGGTTTGCTTGGCTTGAGGACCGTCACTGTTCTTCTAGTCACAGTTGCCATTTCACACGTGTGTCCTGGGCCAAGGGAGCCTGGGACAGACCGGTAACTGTGTGCGGGTCCCTTGCCATCCCGCGCATCTGGACGTTCATGGTGACAGCGTGAGCTGCGCATTGCCCTTCACGAGGGGTCAGTGTGGGGGCGAGTTGGGGTGGAAATGCATCTTTGACCCACTGGCCAAGCTGGGTGCCCTGAGGTCTCTGGGCAGAACAGAAAGGGCACCTTTTCTAATTTGCACCAAGCTGCCATGTCAGAGTTCTCACCTGTGTCAAGAAACTAGGTGCACATCCCGGCTCTTATGCCCCCAACCTGGTGACATCAAGCAGGGTCAGCCACCTCCTCTGTGAAGGGGGCCTGATAATGCCTTCCTACGGCCTGTGAGTACAAGAGCCCGCCCCCCGCGCTATCCATGGGGGATACATTCAGCGGATGCCACGGGCAGTACTGAACCCGTGCGTGCACAGCTACGATAAAGCTGAATTTATAAATTAGGCACAGTAAGGGGTTAACAGCAATAATCAATAATAAAATAGAACAATTATAAGAATGTACTGTACTAGAAGTTATGTGAATGTGGTCCCACTCTCAAAATCTCTGACTCACCCTTCTTGCGAGGATGTGACGTGGTAAAAATGCCTGACCAGGGGGGATGAGGTAGGCATGTGAGGGAGCGTTAGGCTGTTATCAGCATTTCTAACCATCTGTCAGAAAGAGGATCTTTGCTTCTGGACCCTGAGTAACGGAAACCGTGGATAAGGGGGACCTCCTGTACTCAGGGAGGCGATTTGGATCAAGGGCCCAGCCCAGTGTCCAGCACAAAGTGAGTGTTCAGTATGACATCTCTTGTCCCCCTGCCCTCAGAGGGCTGGGCCGGCTCAGTCGTCTTCTTGACTAGCAGGTCGTCGTGGGATGGGGCTGAGCTGACCGCACGGGCACCGACAGGCAAACTAGTGAAATCCCTTCGTCACGTGACACTTGTCGATTGCTGTGTTTTCCAGATGAAAGTGACCAATACCCTTTCCTCTTTGGATTCCGCTCAGGACTTCCTCACAACCCGTATTTCCTCGGTTATTGTTGAAGTAAGTTTTCTTTTTAAAAAATATGTATGGCCATGGGGGAGGGGAAGAAAAAAAAAAAAGCTAGAGAGGGAGGGAGCCAAACCATAAGAGACTCTTAAAAACTGAGAATAAACGGAGGGTTGATGGGGAGAGGGAGGGAGCGGAGGGTGGGTGAGGGGTATTGAGGAGGGCACCTGTTGGGAGGAGCACTGGGTGTTGTATGGAAACCAATTTGACAAGAAATTTCATATTAAAAAAAAATATGTATGCCAGTAAGTGGGCATGTGCCCATAACTACGTGACCTCATAGCATCCTTTTAACGGTTTTCCTACCCTTCGATTTCTTTCCAGGAAAGTCAGAAGTATGGGAACACGATAGTAGGATACTTTGAACGCTATCTGCAGTGGGTCAAAATCTCAGTAAGTAGTTTCTCTTTTATGAACACAAGAGGGCCATGTGTTAGGATGGCCATGTTGTAGGATACAATCAGGAGGAGATAAAATTAAAATCCTAGTAATTGGGTAGGAGAGATAAGTCAAGGGCCTCGAACAGGGACCATGATGGGAGGTGGCGTAAGACACAGCACGTGTTGTCCACGCTGGACCCCTTCTCGGGCCTGACACCGAGCGGGAGAAAGTGCCCCTCACATCGTCCCTCAGCTCCCTTGCTCACCATTGTAGGAGTTCTGGCCACACTTGACTGTGTCTCCCCAGTGAACTGTGAGCTTCTTTTGCAATGGTGGCTGGGGCAGCGCTCAGCCTGCCATGCTGTTGGTGGATCAGTCTACTAGGGGTGTCTTGAGCTACAGAAATTTGTTTTCTCACAATTCTGGAGGCTGGAAGTCTGACATCAAGGTGTCAGCAGTGTTGGTTTCTTCAGAGCCTTTAGAGTCTCTCTGCTTTAGAGTCCTCTCTGCTTGGGTCGTAGACAACCACCTTCCCCATGTGTCTTCATGAGATCTGCCCTCTGTGCATGTCTGTGCCCAAATTTCCACTTCGTTTATAAAGATGCCAGTCACATTGGATTAGGACTCAACCCTAATGACCTCATTTTAACTGATTTGCCTCTTCAAAGACCCTACCTCCAGATACAGTCACATTCTGAGATACCAGGAGGTAGGGCTTTAACACACGAATTTGGGGGAACACAATTCGGTCCACAACAGTGGGGTCTCCCTGAATACATTAGAAGAGGAAAGTCGAGGAGCAGAGTGAAGTTTCCGGTGGTTTCAAGGCAGCACGTTGCTCCCAGCAGCCAGCTTGTGGAGAAGTATAGTGTCTTGGAAAATGCCTTTTGTCATCTTGGGCTCTGGGCCAGCTCCCCTCTGTGAGGATTATTCCACTGGGGCAGGGTTTGGTGGGGGGGGGAGATGCTTGCCGCTGAGTTACTTGATCAACTTGGGCTGAATCACTTGGGCTACTTGCTGTTAGCCAAGACGGGCTTTGAGAAGTCTGGGGACTCAGGAAGTCTTCGACTACCTCCAAGCGGTCGTGAGCTTCTCACATGTATTCCTGGCCCTTGACCGCGTGAGCCCAGACTACCAACCATCTCCTCCCTCTTTGCTGCCCCACCCCGGATTCCAGCCACACCCCACTGCTTGATTCTCTGAGACGTTCACACTTCTCCATGTGATTTCCTCTGTGTCATACCCCCCTCCCCAGTCCCTACGTCTAGTCCCCACCATCTGGGCCTCGTGTATCTGGTTCTCCTTCAAGGCCCAGCTTCCTGATGTCTGTGCTGACGCCTCCCACCAACCAGATGGGAAGACCGCAGGGTCCTCTCGGTGCTGGCATGAGACGTGTGCACACGTGGGTGAATAGCGGCGGAAGAGATACATTATCGTCATTGCCGCCACGGCCACTGGACCCTGTGCATATCCTCCACCAGATCAAGGAACCACATTTTAGTCACATCCGTACCCAGAATATGAAACAAATACCGTGAAGCCAAAGGGAATCTGGACAGGAATGGTTAAGTCACACGAGAGCCATGCCATGGAAATAGTGGGTGACTGTTGGTACCAAATGGATCAGAGCTATGCTGTGGGGCTAGGAGAGATTTTCACAGGGTTATAAATAAAGGAGAAAAGCAAGATGCAGAAAGTGTACAGAGTATGACTCCAACCCCAGTTTTTGTAAAAACCCGGCAGTGAAAAAGCCTATGAAGAAAGAGGTAGGTTGGTTGAGCTTGGTGAAAATGAAGTTGTTAACATGGATTGCCTTGGAAGGTATAGGTGGTGGAAGAAAAACGGAAGGTTTACCAACCAATAAAGGAAATGAGCTAACATCGAGCTCATTGTATGTACTCAAAAGTTCTTTTTTTTTTTTAAAGATTTTCTTTTAAGTTTATTTATTTGTTCTGAGAGAGACAGAGACTGCAGGAGTGGGGAAGGGGCAGAGACAGAGGGGGAGAGAATCTCAAGCAGACTTCGTACTGTCAGCCCAGAGCCCAACGCCGGGCTCGAACCCACGAAACCATGCGATCACGACCTGAGCTGAAATCAAGAGTCAGACGCTTAACTGACTGAGCCACCCAGGCACCCCAAAAGTTTTTTAAAACGCATGACTATGGCTATCGTAAGTCAATGGGATTGGAGCATCTGTTTGAGATTTAGTAAACGTGTTTATTTTAAACTCATTAATGAGTACATAGTTTTCTGTCTTCTAAAAAAAATGTATTTTTTTTAATTTTAGAGAGTGTGTGTGAGTGGGGGGAGAGGGGCAGAAGGAAAAGAGAGAGTGAATTCCAAGCAGGCTCCACGCTCAGCACGGAGCCCAAAGTGGGGCTTGACCCACAACCCTGAGATCAGGACCTGAGCTGAAATCAAGAGTCGGACACTCAACCGACTAACCCACCCAGGCGCCCCTATTTTCTTCTTATTTTTTTTTTAATTTTATTTATTTATTTCCTTATTTATTTTAGTTTCTGTCTTCTAAAATGGGGTCTGCAGGTAGCACTGGTTTTTGTAAACATGGTTTTATTGGCACACAGCCACCCCCTTTGGTTTATACATCATCTGCGGCTGCTTTCACCATTTTTTTTTCAGAGTCCAGCACTTCTGACAGAAATTTCTTGGTCTGTCCTGCGAGGTAGAAAATATTTACTCTCTGGCCCTTTCTAGGAAGAGTTTGCCAAGCCCTGGTCCAAAATATATAATTATTGATTTGTTAGCTTTCCATTTTCTTCCACATCCTTTGTCAGATCTCAAAGGGATCTGGTAAGAAATTCAGCCCGAGACCCTGGACCTGACACTTGTACTTCATTCTCTCAGGAGCCTGGTAAGGGTGGGTGTTATGGTTCCATAAAACAAGTGTAGAAACCAGAGACCGAGAGGCAGAGAGAATCAGCATCTTGCTTTCAAGTACCTGCTTTTAAACATTGTCAAACTCATCCATAGAAATCAGCATTCTGCTCCATGTCAACGAGGGTGTAGAGATCCTTTTGGTGAAAATAGGTCAAAGATAAATGGCACGTCTGATTCTTGTGGATTTTTGTGCGTGTGCCTCAAAGTTCACTCGTGTTTCTTACCCCCTAGATTACTGACAAAATTGCAGCCTGCAAACCCGTGGCCACCGCTTTAGACTCTGCTGTTGACGTCTTTCTGTGCAGCTACATTATCGACCCCATGGTAAGAATGGTGACATTTCATCTTTCAAGATCAGGAAACACAGTAAACTCATCAATCTTCATTTTTTGTTTGCAGATTGTAGTACACCCTATGATATAAAATAGTTCTGTGCTTGGGTCTGTTAACAGGTGTAGAATCCAAGACCTGAAATCTAAAATTGAGATGAATGTGTTAGGATACTTCAGGGGGTGGCTGGGTGGCTCAGTCGATTAAGTACCTGACTCTTGATTTTGGCTCAGGTCATGATCTCACGGTTCGTGGGATCGAGCCCCGTGTCGGGCTCTGTGCTTACAGCATGGAGCCTGCTTGAGATTCTCTCTCTCCCTCTCTTTCTGCCTCTCCCCCCGCTCTCAAAATAAATAAACTTAAAAAAAAAACAACAACAAAAAGACCTGTCCCCTGCAACACCGTCAACCCCCTGAGCAGAGGGCCTGTGCGATGCTGTGTCCCTGTCCTCTGGCATATTGCCTGGCACAGGCAGCTGAATGAATGAAGGATGATCAAACAGCTGTCTGTCCAAGTGCATCTGTACTGCTCCGTCTGTCCTCTCCCTGTCCCACATCCACATGCCCATCTATCTGCTGGACGGACTTTGACACCTGAATGGAGATGCTCCTGTCCTCTTCTAGCCATGCAGTCCCCAAGGTTTGGCTTCCTGGCCACTTCCCTCCTCCCCAGACCCTAACCCCTTTGTGCTGCTTCTTGGACCCCTGCTGATGGCTTTGTAGGTGTGTCCTGGGCTAACCTGGTTGATTCTTTTTTTTTTTTTAATGTTTATTTGTTTTTGAGAGACAGAGAGACTGACAGACGGACAGAGCATGAGGTGGGGAGGGGCAGAGAGAGAGGGAGACACAGAATCTGAAGCAGGATCCAGGCTCTGAGCTGTCAGCACAGAGTCCGACGCAGGGCTCGAACTCATGAACCACGAGATTGTGACCTGAGCTGAAGTCGGACGTGGAACCGACTGAGCCCACACAGGTGCCCCTAACCTGGTGGATTCTGAATTGATCTCCTTGCCTTCGGTCTTCACCACCTGCCCCCAGCCAGTCAAATCACCCAACTATCGATGCTTTTCCCCCAGTAATTGAGGACCAGTGGAAGGAAGGCCTCGAGGCTGGAGCTTTGTAGCGAGGTGGTTTAAATAGTAAGAAAGAGCTCTGGGCATTGATTTTGCCAGGAAAGTGGACCCCAGGCTGCCCAACATGTTTCTTTTATACCTTGATTGTTCCCGAAAGAATTATGGCAGCTTCCAGTAAAAGGATTGGTTGTCATAAAGCTCTAAAGCCTCTCAAAGCGAGGTTTGAATGCACAGAAATCTACCAGTAAAAGAACACGTGGGGAAAGGAGAACAAATTTACTGGAAATCCTGGGTCAAGAGGTGCCACTGCCATCCGACAGTGCGCTCTGTCCGGAGGAAGGCAGAACGTCAGTGGCTGAGCTGTGAGGGTTGGAGGGCAGCGGAGGAGGGCCGCTGTCACATCCAAGCTGCCTTTTCCCTCCCGGTAGGCTGGGGAGGCTGTCCTGGTGTTACCTACAACATCACCCTAAGGCAGCGGCCATAGACCCGAACCTCTACAGGCCAAGCGTAAGACACTGGCTGGTGTATGGTGTCGTCGGGGTCTCCAGCTGCGTCTCTTCTGATTGGTGGATAAGGCTAAACAGCGTTGGGCGTCACCCCTGCAAAAGCTAGCGGTGTGGCCAGGCCCCAACCAAACGCGGACCTTCTTGATGGAAGAACCACCACTCAGCGGCCGCTGGTGTTGCCTTGCGGGGATGGGGGCTCAGTTTATGAGACTGAACTTGAAGACTTTTCAAGAAAGACGTGACTCCAGATTTCTGTGTGAAACCTGACTTAGGAATGTTGGCAACTATCTTTTGAAAATACCTTCACATGCTTTTTAAACAAAATAGGGTTGAATGCAGCCTATGATCTGCCCTTAAGCTTGGTTAAGTTAAATATGGAATGTTTGTTGAGAGCCTAGCAGGTGCCTAGCGCCGATCCTGCCTTCTCCACACAATAGTGTTATGGGATAAAGATGCTTCGGTCCCGCGGTTCTGATGCAGAGCAAAGCCAGAAAGGTGAATTAGCCGCGTCAAACAACTCAGAAAAGGGATTAAGCTCAGGCCTGCTGGCCCGCCATGCAGCAAAGGGACGCCATCTGGTGGGGTCTTAGATGCAAACCCTTGCTTCCCCACTTTCTCCCACTGGTCCTCATTTGTAAAATAAATATAATAGGATCGAGTCAAGGTTTTCAGAGAGATTTAATGAATCGCAGCAACGTGTAGCCTTTCACACAGTAGATGACTCCCGTTGCATTTACAAATGGTTTCAATGAACAAAATTAAACCTCATTAAACAATGGCGGAAAAAAGAAAAAAAGCGACCGCTGCTTTCCATTTTCCCGTCTTAAGGCATCTGATCCTCCTGATTTTCTTTTTTTCCCTAGAATTTATTTTGGTTCGGCATAGGAAAAGCCACCGTATTTCTACTTCCGGCTCTCATTTTTGCTGTAAAGCTGGCCAAGTACTATCGTCGAATGGATTCAGAGGATGTGTATGAGGAGTAAGTAGACACGTTTCTACAGAGGCTGGGGGAGGGGGGTCATTTTCTAAGAGGCACCGACTTCAGAACGAGCTCTGATGAGATTAAACTTGGTCTTTTTTTAAAGTAGGGGGTCACTCTGGTCAGGTGTCTTCTTTGTACCTTTCTTATGCTTGTTTTAACTGTTCTCCCTCTTGCTTCATCTTCTCAGTGTCCTTAACCAGCCTTCTTATTTCTTGTTTGCAGTTCCTCTGTCTTGGGGATTTGGCACTTTACTTTATAGCTGTGTTTACTAGTTTTCACTTTGACTCTGTAGTATATACCTTTATGCTTCGTGTTTTACTCCACTCACCTCCTTCGTGATGTGTGTCTCTCCTGAATGTACTTGGGTAGTGTCTGTATTAGGGTAAAAAAAAATGTGGGGGATCCAGCTGTCGAGCTGTGATCGTAATTAAAAACAATAATTGTATCTCCCTTTTTAGTATTTTATAGTGCTGAAACTGTATCCGTCAAAAAGTAAGCCTTTTCTTTTTTTTAAAACCATATTCCTAAGATGGGACTGGGGAGGTCTTTATTATTATGTGATGGACTTTTAAAACGGAATTAATAGCATCTTAAAATTACATGACAACGTTAGATATGCCCAGATAAAAATCCGTGCTGATGCCCCTACAACAGGGCCGGCACACACAAGGCACTGAAGGAATACTTGTTAAATTAATGATATTTTTATAGGTTAGGTTTATTAATATATAAAATGGCTGTTTCAGTGCTTGGTTTTTAAAGGGAGCAGAATGTGAATATAGCTTTTTTACTCTCTTTGTAGATTTAACAAATGCTCCCGTGCTTTTCATGACCCCTTGCATCGCCTTTGTAGCTCACAATGTGAATACTTCATCTTAGAGATAACGTGGTGTTTTTGGTGTATTTATTTTTGTTACAGTATGGAAAATGGTAATATTGGTTTTCATAGACATCATTCCACTCAGACTGTATGAACAAAGTTTTTAAACAGATCCAACGGCACGAGTTCTTGATCTACAGCGTCTCTGAATACTGGAAAAGAAACCTTCCCTTCCAGAGTTTACAGAGTTTAGTGATTTTTGTATGCAACACTCACCGATGCGCCAAAGAGTAAAAAGTGTGCATTCACAGCTGTTTTGGTTTTTGTTTTGTTTTCTCTCCAGAAGTTTTGCTTTAATCATCTGAGCCTTCTATGAAAGTTCCAATATGTATTACATTCATTCATTTCCAGTTTAGTTTTCAGAACAAGGCATGAATTGTGTCACATTTCATTGCTTGGGAACCTAGACTTGTAGCTAGACAAAATCCAGCAAATAGCAGTTGTGTGTGTGAACAATAAAAGTGATTTCAGAAATCTGACTCTAATCTTCTTATTGAAACACATACCTATATTATAGACATCGATTATGTCACTGTGTCATTTGCTCAAGGCTGCTGTAACAAGTTACACAAGGTGGGTGGCTTAAAGCAGCAGAAGTACCTTCTCCCACAGTTCTGGAGGCCGGAAGTCTAAAATGCATTCATCAGCACAGCTGGTTCCTCCAAGGGGGATTGCACAAGAGTCTGTTCCATGCCTTTTTCCTAGATTCTGATGATTGAGATGATCCACGGCATTCCTTGGACACTCACTCCAGTCTCTGTTTCTGTCTTCCCATGGAGTCTTCCTTGGGTGCCTGTGTCCCGATTTCCTCTGCTTCTAAGGAGTCATTGGATCAGGGCCCATACTAATCAAGAGTGATCTCATCTTAATTTCATCACATCTGCAAACAACCTATTGGCAAACATTCGCAGGTTCTAGGTGATATGAATTTGGGAGGGAACACCATTCAGACCAGCACAGTCATCCAGCAGTGATAGCAAATAGCCAAAAAGATAGGGAAGGAAACTCAAAGGAGAGCAACACTATACACCCTCTACACACAGAAACTAAGTTAAATTACCAAAATCATAAAAGATAGAAAAATTATAAATTCTGTTAGACACATAGAAAATAGTGACTCATCTCCCTCTTAATTTTATGTTCATCTCTTTATTTAAGAACATGTTAATACTCCACTGCTTGTGAGCATAAAGTGTCTCTTCATCTAACACCATGATGCCTGGCCCCTGCCACACAATGGATTCACGTGGCTGATGCTGAGGACCCACCCTTAGAGATTCGGATATAGTGGCCTGAACGTGTGGATGCTTAAATTTCCTCAGATGATTCTAATAGACGGCCAAGGCTGAGAAACACTTCCCTGGATTAACAGACCACTTTCTGGGCTACACCCCATGCAGTTCTCGTGCAGCCTGGCTTCAGAGCTACAAATACAGTTCCATGTGCATTTCATCCGATTAATAGGTAACTACTTATCATCTGCTATGTCCCAAGCAAGTTCAAGATGCTGATGGAAGAGAGGTGAGCTAACAGATTGGCCCAACCTCCCAGAAGCTCAGTGTCAGTGTTGGAACCAAGACAACACACTGGAGGTGTGTGAGAGACACAGAAGCCTGGGTGGTGGTGGGGATCAAGGGAGGTTTGCTGCCATTGAGTTTCTAAGATTGTATGAATTGGAGAAAGAAGATGGCAGTGTAGGAGGACACTAGGCTCACTGCGTCCTGCGGATCACTTAGATTCCACCCACACCTGCCTAAATAACCCAGAAAACCGCCAGAAGACTAGCAGAATGGACTCTCTGGAGCCAAGTGTAGACAAGAGGCCCACGGAAGAGGGTAGGAAGGGTCGAGAGGCGGTGCGTGCTACACGGACTGGCGGGAGGGAGCTGGGGCGGTGGAGGGACAGCCCACCGGCAAGGTGGAATCCCTGAGCCTGGCTTGCAAAAACGGAGGGGCCGGACCCCATGAGTTATGACAGCCAGCGGGACTTAACATCTGGAATGTTATAAGTCAACAGCTCTGCTCAGAGAGCGGGAGGGTGAGAGGACACCGGAAGGGAAGGTTGTTGACCCTTGGAAGACAGAGCTGGCCAGCGCCATCTCCCTCTCCCATCCCCCAGCCGAAATCCCAAAGGGAACCAGTTCCCATCACCGAACTTGCTTGCACCGTGCAAACACCCAATGCTGTGCTTCTGTGGATCCAACCTTCTGATGGGTCAGCCTCCCTCCCGGTGCTGCAGGGGCCCTCCTGTAGGGGACCACAGATGGCAAAGTGAACTGAGCCTGCCCCCCCCCCCCCCCCCCCCCCCCCCCCTGCCCCCCCCCCCCGGCTAATACGCCATTGGCCAGATCCCATCGAAGCAGCACCACAAGCCTGGCAGTGTGCAAGCAGCCCAGACAGGGGCCACACCACTCCACAGCGAGTCCCGCCCCTGGGAGAGGGGAAGATAAGGTACATACCAGTTTGACTGTGGCCCCAGCGGTGGGCTGGGGACAGACATCAGGTCTGACTACGGCCCCGCCCACCAACACAATTTACTCCAGACAGCACAGGGGAAGTGCCCTGCAGTTCTACCCCAGAGACTACCCAAAATGACGAAACAGAACTCTCCTCAAAAGAAACTCCAGGAAGTAGCGACAGCTAACAAATTGATCAAAAACGATTTAAGCAATATAACAGAACAAGAATTTAGAATAATAGTCATAAAACTAATCGCTGGGCTTGAAAAAAGTATAGAGGACAGCACAGAATCTATTTCTACAGAGATCAAGGGACTAAGAAATAGTCATGAGAAGCTAAAAATGCTATAAATGAGGTGCAAAACAAAATGGAGGTGACCACAGCTCGGATTGAAGAGGCAGAGGAGAGAATAGGTGCATTACAAGATAAAATTATGGAAAAAGAGGAAGCTGAGAAAAAGAGAAATAAAAAAATCCAGGAGTATGAAGAGAGAATTAGAGAACTAAGTGATGCAATGAAACGGAACAATATCCGTAAAATAGGAAGAGGAAGAGAGAAAGGGGCTGAAGGTGTACTTGAAGAAATCATAGCTGAGAACTTCCCGGATCTGGGGAAGGAAATAGGCATTGAAATCCAAGAGGCACAGAGAACTCCCTTCAGACGTAACTTGAATCGATCTTCTGCATGACATATCATGGTGAAACTGGCAAAATACAAGGATAAAGAGAAAATTCTGAAAGCAGCTAGGGATAAACATGCTCTAACATATAAAGGGAGACCGATAAGTCTAGTGGCAGACCTATATACTGAAACTTGGCAGGCCAGAAAGGAATGGCAGGAAATCTTCAATGTGATGAACAGAAAAAATATGCAGCTGAGAATCCTTTATCCAGCAAGTCTGTCATTCAGAATAGAAGGAGAGATCAAGGTCTTCCCAAACAAAAACTGAAGGAATTCATCACCACTAAACCAGCACTACAACAGATCCTAAGGGGGATTTTGTGAGTGAAATGTTGCAAGGACCACAAAGTACCAGAGACATCAGTACAAGCATGAAACTACAGACATCACAATGACTCTAAACTCCTATCTTTCCATAATAACACTGAATGTAAATGGACTAAATGCTCCAACCAAAAGACATAGGGTATCAGAATGGATAAAAAAAACAAGACCCATCTATTTGCTGTCTACAAGAGACTCATTTTAGACCTGAGGACACCTTCAGATTGAAAGTGAGGGGATGGAGAACTATCTATCATGATACTGGAAGCCAAAAGAAAGCTGGAGTAACCACACTTATACAAAACAAACTACACTTTAAATTAAAGGCTGTAACAAGAGATGAAGAAGGGCATTATATAATAATTACAGGGTCTATCCATCAGGAAGAGCTAACAATTATAAATGTCTATGCACCAAATACGGGAGCCCCCAAATATATAAAACAATTAATCACAAACGTAAGCAACCTTATTGATAAGAATGTGGTAATTGCAGGGGACTTTAATACTCCACTTACATCAATGGATAGATCATCTAGACACAGAATCGATAAAGAAACAAGGGCCCTGAATGATACATTGGATCAGATGGACTTGACAGATATATTTAGAACTCTGCATCCCAAAGCAACAGAATATACTTTCTTCTCGAGTGCACATGGAACATTCTCCAAGATAGATCACATACTGGGTCACAAAACAGCCCTTCATAAGTATACAAGAATTGAGATCATACCATGCACACTTTCAGACCACAATGCTATGAAGCTTGAAATCAACCACAGGAAAAAGTCTGGAAAACCTCCAAAAGCATGGAGGTTAAAGAACACCCTACTAGGGGCGCCTGGGTGGCTCAGTCAGTTAAGCGTCCGACTTCAGCTCAGGTCACGATCTCACGGTCCGTGAGTTCGAGCCCCGAGTCGGGCTCTGGGCTGATGGCCCAGAGCCTGGAGCCTGCTTCTGATTCTGTGTCTCCCTCTCTGTCTGCTCCTCCCCCGTTCATGCTCTGTCTCTCTCTGTCTCAAAAATAAATAAACGTTAAAAAAAAAAAAAAGAACACCCTACTAAAGAATGAATGGGTCAACCAGGCAATTAGAGAAGAAATTAAAAAATATATGGAAACAAATGAAAATGAAAATGAAAATACAACAATCCAAACTCTGGGATGCAGCGAAGGCAGTCCTGAGAGGAAAATACATTGCAATCGAGGCCTATCTCAAGAAACAAGAAAAATCCCAAATACAAAATCTAACAGCACACCTAAAGGAAATAGAAGCAGAACAGCAAAGATAGCCTAAATCCAGCAGAAGAAGAGAAATAATAAAGAGCAGAGCAGAAATAAACAATATAGAATCTAAAAAAAAAAAACAACAACTATAGAGCAGATCAATGAAACCAAGAGTTGGTTTTTTGAAAAAATAAACAAAATTGATAAACCTCTAGCCAGGCTTCTCAAAAAGAAAAGGGAGATGACCCAAATAGATAAAATCATGAATGAAAATGGAATTATTACAACCAATCCCTCAGAGATACAAGCAATTTTCAGGGAATACTATGAAAAATTATATGCCAACAAACTGGACAACCTGGAAGAAATGGACAAATTCCTAAGCACCCACACACTTCCAAAACTCAAACAGGAAGAAATAGAAAACTTGAACAGATGCATAACCAGTGAAGAAATTGAATCAGTTATCAAAAATCTCCCAACAAATAAGAGTCCAGGACCAGATGGCTTCCCAGGGGAATTCTAACAGACATTTAAAGCAGAGATAATACCTATCCTTCTCAAGCTGTTCCCAAAAATAGAAAGAGAAGGAAAACTTCCAGACTCACTCTGTGAAGCTAGCGTTACTTTGATTCCTAAACCAGACAGAGACCTAGCAAAAAAAGAGAACTACAGGCCAATATCCCTGATGAATGTGGATGCAAAAATTCTCAATAAGATACTAGCAAATCGAATTCAACAGCATATAAAGAGAATTATTCACCATGATCAAGTGGGATTCATTCCTGAGCTTCAGGGCTGGTTCAACATTTGCAAATCAATCAATGTGATACATCACATTAATAAAAGAAAAGATAAGAACCATATGATCCTGTCAATCGCAGAAAAAGCATTTGACAAAATTCAGCATCCTTTCTTAATAAAAACCCTTGAGAAAGTCGGGATAGAAGGAACATACTTAAACATCATAAAAGCTATTTATGAAAAGCCCACAGCTAATATCATCCTCAATGGGGGAAAACTGAGAGCTCTCTCCCTGAGATCAGGAACATGACAGGGATGCCCACTCTCACCGCTGTTGTTTAACATAGTGTTGGAAGTGCTAGCATCAGCAATCAGACAACAAAAGGAAATCAAAGGCATCAGAACTGGCAAAGATGAAGTAAAGCTTTCACTTTTTGCAGATGACATGATATTATACATGGAAAACCCGATGGACTTCACCAAAAGTCTGCTAGAACTGATACATGAATTCAGCAATGTCACAGGATACAAAATCAATGTACAGAAATCAGTTGCATTCTTATACACTAATAATGAAGCAACAGAAACACAAAGAAACTGATCCCATTCACAACTGCACCAAGAAGCATAAAATACCTAGGAATAAACCTAACCAAAGATGTAAAAGATCTGTTTGCTGAAAACTATAGAAAGCTTATGAAGGAAATTGAAGAAGATATAAAGAAATGGAAAAACATTCCGTGCTCATGGATTGGAAGAATAAATATTGTTAAAATGTCAATACTACCCAAAGCTATCTACACATTCAATGCAATCCCAATCACAATTGCACCAGCATTTTCTCGAAGCTAGAACAAGCAATCCTAAAATCTGTATGGAACCACAAAAGACCTCAAACAGCCAAAGTAATTTTGAAGAAGACCAAAGTGGGAGGCATCACAATCCCAGACATTAGCCTCTACTACAAAGCTGTCATCATCAAGACAGAATGGTATTGGCACAAAAACTGACACATAGACCAATGGAATAGAATAGAGACTCCAGAATTGGACCCACAAAAGCATGGCCAACTAATCTTTGACAAATCAGGCAAGAATATCAAATGGAAAAAGACAGTCTAACAACTGGTCAGCAACATGCAGAAGGTACTGGGAGAACTGGACAGCAACATGCAGAAGGATGAAACTAGACCACTTTCTTACACCATTCACAAAAATAAACTCAAAATGGATAAAGGACCTGAATGTGAGGCAGGAAACCATCCAAACCCTAGAGGAGAAAGCAGGAAAAAAACCTCTCTGACCTCAGCCGCAGCAATTTCTGAGTTGACACATCACAAAGGCAAGGGAATTAAAAGTAAAAGTGAACTATTGGGACCTCATGAAGATAAAAACCTTCTGCACTGCAAAGGAAACAATCAACAAAACTAAAAGGCAACCAATGGAATGGGAAAAGATATTTGCAAATGACATATCAAAGGGCTAGTATCCAAAATCTATAAAGAACTCACCAAACTCCACACCCGAAAAATAAATAACTCATGAAGAAATGGGCAGGAAACATGAATAGACACTTCTCTAAAGAAGACATCCAGATGGCCAACAGGCACGTGCAAAGATGCTCAATGTCACTCCTCATCAGGGAAATACAAATCAAAACCGCACTGGGATACCACCTCAAGCCGGTCAGAGTGGCTAAAATGAACAAATCAGGAGACTATAGATGCTGGAGAGGATGTGGAGAAAGGGGAACCCTTTTGCACTGTTGGGAATGCAAACTGGTGCAGCCGCTCTGGAAAACAGTGTGGAGGTTCCTCAAAAAAATTAAAAATAGATCTATGACCAAGCAATAGCACTGCTAGGAATTTACCCAAAGGATACAGGAGTGCTGATGCATAGGGGCACTTGTACCCCAATGTTCATAGCAGCACTTTCAACAATAGCCAAATTATGGAAAGAGCCTAAATGTACATCAGCTGATGAATGGATAAAGGAATTGTGGTTTATATACACAAAGGAATACTACATGGCAATGAGAAAGAATGAAATATGGCCTTTTGTAGCAACGTGGATGGAACTGGAGGGTGTGATGCTAAGTGAAATAAGCCATACAGAGAAAGACAGATACCATATGGTTTCACTCTTATGTGGATCCTGAGAAACTTAACAGAAGACCATAGGGGAGGGGAAGGAAAAAAAAATAAAAAAGAGGTTAGAGAGGGAGGGAGCCAAAACATAAGAGACTCTTAAAAACTGAGAACAAACTGAGGGCTGATGGGGGGGTGGGAGGGAGGGGAGGGTGGGTGAGGGGTACTGAGGAGGGCACCTGTCAGGATGAGCACTGGGTGTTGTATGGAAACCAATTTGACAATAAATTTCATATTTAAAAAAATAAATAAATAAATAAATAAAATAGTATAAATCAAACACCTACTATTACACACTTATCAAATCTTTCCTTTTTTATTTTAGAGAGAGCACGAATCAGGGAGAAGGGCAGAGGGAGAGAGAGAGAATCTTAGTAGGCTCCATGCTCACCATGGAGCCTGACATGGGGCTCGATCCCATGATCCTGGATCATGACCTGAGCCAAAATCGAGTTGGACACTCAACTGACTAAGCCACCCAGGCGCCCCTCAAATCTGTTTCTTATAAAGGCTCTGTGCCTTTCACTTGTCCCCTCATACTATCCTTGTTATATCCCTATGAGGTCAGAACTTTTAATCCCAATTATAAATGAAGTGATCTGAAGCTTAGAGACATGAGTTGTCTAACATCACACAGCTCATGTGTCTGGACCAGAAGAGGAGCCAGGTCCCCCAGAATGTAAACCCCTGGCTCTCAGTCCATGCACATCACAGGCTAGGGTGGGTTTGGGCACAAACCATTTCCTAAGCATTCCTAGTATTTCAAACTAGAACCACATTGTAGCTGTCTGGTATTTTCTAATGACAAAATGCAATATAAATCAGTGCTACCCAAAGTATGGCCTGAACACCAGAAGCATCTGGATGGCCTGAGGAGCTGTGGGAATGCTAATTCTCAGACTCCACCCCAGATACACTGAATCCCAGTCTTTGAGGGTAACGCCCCAGAATGTGAATTCTAGTAAGCTTTTCCAGATGAGTCTGAAGCACAGTAACGCTGGCCAAGCAATATTTCAAGTCATCCTAAAGGAAACAGTCTTGATCCATTTAGAAAATAGCTATTGCCCAAGATGTACAGCTCAGTGGCACTGCAAGCTGCAGATTGTTGGCAGAGCATCAGCAGCTACGCACCTGCTGGGGAAATGGGAGAGGTGGAGCCGGTCCAGAGTGGTCATGAAGTGGGGGAAGGGTTACAGGGCTAACCACAGCCCCAAAGCCCGGTTCCGTCTGAAATGCCCATCTCCATTCCTTCCTGGGTAGGGGCTCCTGTACCCCCGTGTGCCTTTCCTGAGCTACTGCTACCACCCCCTGCGTCTGATCAGACACTCCCACTCCTTCTCTGTCCTCTTCTCCATGAGCATTTATGTCATTTCTCTCCCCCTCAACAAGATTTCAAACACTGTGCACAAAGACCATGTCTTTAGGTTCCTTTGATTCCCATGATCCTTTAGAGGCAGAACGGGCTGGTATCAGACTCAGAAGCCTGGGTTCCCATGCGGCTCTCCCTTGAGAAGGAGTACAAGCTTCCTTAGCTACATTCCCATTTTGTAAAATGGGGAGGGGATTGCACCCACTTTATTGGCTGTATGATCAGCATCCAGCCCAGCACTGAGTAGGGCTCAGTAAAAGGGAGCCAATGTGACCTGCCCATGGCAGCCTTCCAGTAAATAGATCAAGTTTCTTTCAGAGCTAGTGATCTTGTCCCTGTGGTTCAAGCAAAGGCTGGTCAACCTATTGTGAGACGTCATGAACAGGAGTCTTCACTCAGTTCAAAAAGGAAAGGAAAAGGAAGATGGCAGATTAAGAAGCATCAGGACCCACCTCCCTACTTAAACAGGAATTACACTGGCAGAATCTTTCTGATGAACTATTTTGGAACTCCAAATCTATTGAAGGCATGGCAAATTCCAAGGGAGTCTTGGATGGTAAATTGTGGTTAACTTCAGTGAATTTCATTTCTTAGCTCTGCAATTCCAACCCACCCCTCATCCAAGTCTGATCACAGGTACCTGTGTATGTGTTCCTGGAGTGGCTAGTACACAGACTTTGAGTGCCAGGAGGGGCCATAAGGACCCTGTCCCTCAGACATCAGAGAGCTGTGTTCTGAGCACTGACCGCTGCTTCTAATCACAGAGGTGCAGTCGTGGAAGGGGGCAGCCATTGTCACACTCCCTCCAAGGACCAGCTGCATATGTTCGCACTGTCTTCTCTAAGGGGGGTCTACAATGCTGATAACATGATCTACCCAACAATATTTTCCAATCAAGTCTTTTAAAGTCCATTCTACTTCTTGTATAAAGAAGATGTGGTTTATATATACAATGGAATACTATTTGGCAATGAGAAAGAATGAAATCTGGCTATTTGTAGCAATTTGGATGGAACTGGAGAGTGTTATGCTAAGTGAAATAAGTCAGGCAGAGAAAGATACCATATGTTTTCACTCATATGTGGATCCTGAGAAACATAACAGAAGACAAGGGGGGAGGGGAAGGGGGAAAAAAGTTACAGAGAGGGAAGGAGGCAAACCATGAGACTCTTAAATACTGAACAAACTTAGGGTTGATGGGGGATGGGGGAGAGGGGAATGAGGGTGATGGGCATTGAAGAGGGCACCTGTTGGGATGAGCACTGGGTGTTATATGGAAACCAATTTGACAATAAATTACATATAAAATAAAATTAATTAATTAAAAGTTACTACTAAATAAATAAATAAATAAAATCCATTCTACTTCTTGATAATGCCACCAGCTGAGAATGAAAAGGAATATATAATGTCCACTGAATGTCATGTCCGTTAGCCCACTGTCAAGGCCCCTCTGGCAGTATATGACTGTAAATATCCCAGATATCCAAAATATGACAGAGCCTGGTCTCAAGTGCTACTATAGTGTGGCCAGAATCTTCCACGCCCTCAGAATAGCAATTTCAGTTATGGTGTCACAGGCCACAAGAAGCCACAAGTTGCCACAAGATGGCAGCAGAGGGCACATGCAATCTATTTGCCTGGAAAGGTCATGGTCCTTGGAGCTCTAAGGGTTCTTGTTTACTCTTAGGAAGTCAGATCAGCTGCAAACAGGTACCGTCGTCCTGATAGGTAGGCCATTTCCGTCTGCTCGGCGTACAGGTGGAGGATCGTCCTTCGAGCGCATCCAGTTAGTGGCAGGAATACTGCACGCGGTCCGACATGGATTGAGGTACAATACTGTCCTTACGGTACTTACAGGCCAGAACAGCCACATTGTTAACAGTCAGGCTCATCTCAGTTTGTGCCTTCCCATGGGTGTCCACATCGGGTACAAGAAGAGTTTCATCAAGCAACGGCTTTCCAGAACTCACAATTCCAGAGACGGGTGTTTTTAATATACGTGCCATTCTTAACCACGAACTAGGTTGTTAGGTCCAAGAACAGATAATAAAGTCATGCCTGGTACTTAAGAGTACTGTCCACAGAAAGGGAAGTGGCTTTGAATTTAGCCCATCCGCTGATGGGCTCCTACCACAGTGGGAGAGTTGTCACTGGCACTGTAGGGCTGCTGTCACCCAGTAGACACATCACCTTAGGGTTGGGATGAGCCTTCAGTGACCCAGGCCCAGGAATCCTCAAGACCTTCCTGGGAACCTTCTCCAGGTAGCAAAAGGCTCCCGTGTGAGTCATCAAGGGAGATACAAGGGGTTCCTAGAGATGAGACACTACCTTCTTGTGTGAAGAGCATCTGTCTTTAGGACCTGACTTGCTGTTCTGGAATGTTCCATTTCCATTTTTTATGAGAAATCTGTTTACCTTCCCAGAATCTGAGGGGGCCAGTGCAGGATGGGGACACCTGGACACAATGATAACTGGCAGTCCTCCCTAAAGCCACTCGCTCTCCACAAATGCCCAATAGTAGGCCAGCAGCAGTGTGTCAGGTACAGCACAGCAGGGAGCCATATGGGCAGGAAGTCAGACCCCAAGAAGTGACTCTGGGCAGAAGTGCCTCCACTGCCAGAGGTGCCACTCAACACACTTCCTAGAGTCAGAATCCTGGATTCCAGCATGGTCCTTGGGGTTTACAGGCCCCAGGGTAGGTGACCTGTGGTGCTGCCTTTAACACACCTGCTACCCAGGTCCCAGGAAAACTTGGCAGATTTTCTGGTCCATTTGTACACAGGACTCAACCTCAACAAAATACCAGGATGAAGCACATATTGACTCCTCTCCCCAAACAGTCAAACTAAGTCCAGGCTTCCCACTTGGCTTGTGGGGGCTGTAGGGGAGTAACTTTTCCTTTCCTGTATCAGGACCAGATCTTCAAGCCTCAGTCCACAAGTCCTCCTAAGACTGATTAGAGGCTGGTCCCTCAGGACTCTTCTCCTAAGTGGTTTCCACCTGCTCTTCCTGGGAGCCCATCAGCTTGAGGTCATCAGTGCAGTCACCCCTGAGGGAGGAAGACCTGTCCCATTACTGGCCCTGCCTTGGTGGCACCAAGTGTGAGCATCCAGGGTCCCTGTGGCAGGACAGGAAACATGTTTGCTGGTCCAGGTGAGCTTGCACACAAATGAGTTTTGACACTTTGGGCCAAAGAGATTGAGCAAAAGGCATTAGCCATATTCTAGACAGAATCTGCCAAAATGCATAATCTGTTTAGCTGCAGTCACAAAGTCTGACAAGGTTGGGCTTCTAGAGGCATCAACTGAATCTCACTGATGATAATCCACTGTGGAAACCCCCGTTTGGATTCACGTGAGGAAGAAATGAGTTTTCAATGTGCGAAGCCCTGAAGGTTGGGATGTTATTGTTACAGGAACTGTCGGTACCCAGCTACCACACTCTGCTGGGTCACATATTCTAGCACCCTGTGAGTGGCTCATAATCTGACTAGGTATCTTAAAGGACTATCACCAAATATTTGTCGGATTAATTCAGTTGATGGATTTAAGCTGATGGTGTTGACCTCCTCATCTCTAATATATACTCTTCCTTTCACATTTGGTGCATCAAAGTTTATATGTTCATGGGACAGTTTAAGCATAGACCAGTTGCTTAGCTTTTAACAATCATCCCACCATTTGCTGGAAGGATTTAGGACATGCCTTGAGGGATGCATATATTATGGTCGGGGTCTAACTGCCTTGAATAAAATAGCTAAGAAAAATGCAAGAATGAAAAATCCGTGTTTTGTGTCCACTTGCAAATACATCCAGGTCTGTGAGCTCCTGGAAAACTGCAGTTTATAATCAGCACAGAGGAACCCTCGGAAGGACTTCTTTCTGCCTGTAAGAGCTCAAGTCGGACGCCATCTGGGAGGCAGCTGGGAGGTTTTCTGACTGGTCCTTTAATAATATATATATTATTATATATGCATATAATATAATATATATATTATATTGTTTAATGGTCTCCTGAAGTCATGCGTGCCATGCTCTAGAAGTTAGAGCTGGGAAAAACTTCAGACCTATTAAAGATAATGACCATGTTTGTGTGGTCCATCTCCACACCCAATACCTCTCCATCTCCAATACCACCCTACCACACCTCCAGGTATCCCTGTTCCCTTTCTGCTTCTCTCCCTCTCCTTCCCCTCTTCCCCTGGAGCCACTCCAGGCCAGGCTGAAAGCCAGAGTCTTACCAGGACTTCTCCTCCTGGATTCTTCCAGAATTCTGCACCCAGGTGCCATCAGGCTTGGTCTGGAGTTATGGTATCACTTTTCATCTTATTATATCAGAGCAGAAAGAAGGCTGCCCCTGGACCAGGAGATCTAGTGCAACTGAGAGAAATGAGTTTGGGACTTTAGGGAAGTCGTTTAGGTCAGTTAGCTCCTTGTTAATTCTGTTTGAAATAACAGCCATTCCTGATGGTGTTGTGATAAGGTCTCACATAGCAAGGTGCAGTGAAGGCTTTAGAAATGACATGGTGCCATGTGGGAGTGTAGTATGATCATCAATCAAGAGAAAAGATCTGGAAATATTCAAGGGAGAGGAAAAGCTCTTTATATCCCAATCTGTTTTTCCAGTATATGAGCACCACATAGCTATGATATAGAGTCACCAATGCTCATGAAAACAGTGAAATTGGGTCCCCCAATCACACCAAGAAGGCCATCAGCCTAAATAGGCCTGACTTGAACCATAAAAAATCTGTTACAGAAGGTGGTTAGAACAAGTTTAAATCTCAGACAAAATAAATCTTTGAATTCATTCAGATGCTTGTTTATTTTTTTTTATTTTTTTAAATGTTTATTTATTTTTGAGATAGAGAGAGAGACAGAGCATGAGTGGGGGAGGGGCAGAGAGAGAGAAGACACAGAATCCCAACACAGGGCTTGAACTCACAAACCGTGAGATCATGACCTAAGCCAAGGTTGGATGCTTAACCAACTGGGCCACCCACGTACCCCCAGATGATTGTTTTAAAGAGAAATTAAGAAAAGGTGACTGATGCTTTTCTGCTTTTAGGTCATTTGATGTTCACTGAAGAGGGCATCATGTTACTAAACCCAGCCTACCTCCCCCCCCCCCCCACTTCTTCCCCCAACCCTGGGGCTGAAGCCCTATTTTCTGTCCCTTCCTGCTGGCACACTCAGATGACACTGTCACTCTCAGAGCTCAGTTCTCCTATTTGAAAACTGTGTTTGGTTTTGAAGACAAACATGGATGGACTGGTGACAAACTACTGGTCCCTTCACCATCTCCCTGTCCAGAGTGCAGTTCCCAAGACTTTCCCATGTGAGCTGGCAGCCTGTGTGGTCTCAGAGTTTTCTAACCACTGGACCCAAGGCCCCAGAGGAAGGGCTGTCAGGTGGGAGGAGTGGAGAGGATGTGGGGTTTGAAGGGAGGTATGACAGGGTACAAGAGGATCTTACTGATAATCTTGTAAACAGATGTAAACTCATGCTCAAATGACAACAGGTAGCATTGTGGTTAATCCAATGCAAACAGATTACCAAATTCCCATTTCCTTTGTGGCACCTTTTGACAGTAGCCTAGGGTAAGGGCAAAGAATTTGTTAGAGTTTCCATGACCTCATTTGGAACCCTCGCTTCACCAGTCACCAGCTGTCTGTGATCTTTCATTTCCTCCTCTGTTCATGTGGGTAAGACTAGCACCTTTCTGCTAAGCAGGGACTGAGTGAGCTCACAACACAAACTATGTGTAGTAATAGCCTTTGTGAGAGCTGCTGTCACCCTCACCGAATTGTTGTTCCAGCACTTTTAGTAAAGTGTGGGCACTGTGGGGAGGTCTGCCCAGGCTGTGGGTGTCATAGATGGTTCTCACGCTTAGAAAGATTGGGAGCCATTGGTCTGGATGTAGCCTCAGGTGAATCTAGAATGCCCTCCTGCCCACTTGTTTCCTTACCTTATCCATAACTTTCTTCCAGTGCAGACATGAAACCTACAGAGTCCCTCCCTGTTGGGAACAGCTCTCCACATCTTTGAGAACAATTGTTCATCCTGCAAATCCAACCACATGTTTTAGGTGACTGGACCTTTCACCCCAAAATCCTGCTTTTGCCAGGGTGGAGGGGTCCAATGGCAGGAACGTGACTCAAGCCCAATTTATCAAAGTCTCAGCCTGAGATTTCCACACTGCAGCTCAGCTCAGTGCTGCTGACACCCATGTTTCCAACCACATGGAGAAAAGCAGAAGAGAGAAATCAAAGGACGGATGCAGAGAAAACTGAGATGTGGTGTGACCAGAGTTTCAGGCCCAAACTCTGTCTGGGTGGTCTCCCAATGCATGCATCCCTGACTTAAGAAACTTCCACCAAATTCTCAATTTTCTTTGTTGTAATATGCTAAAAATAATTAGTTCCTATTACTGAAAGCAGAAGGTTCTTGAAAAACAGAGTCCAATTCTATCCAAGGAATATATGCTAAGTTTTTTCTAAGGTGTCAAGCCAGAGATCTTGGCTGGAGATTCATTCCCAGGATGATGATAGTGGCAAGAATGTAAATGAACCCAATATAATGACAAGTCCACTGTAATAATAGTGATGTCTGTAAAAATTTAGGGAAACCCAGGTAAAGAACCATGGATTTTGTGTGTGTGTGTGTGTGTGTGTGTGTGTGTGTACGTGGGCATGGGAAATCAGAATGACTATTTGCCAAGTAGACAACGGTAGGATGGAGTTTTAGGACAAAAGTAACAGTTTGGCAGAGGTTGAGTCTCTGGAAATAGCCTGATATTTGGGCAGAAGAATGGATACTCAGGTGTAAATGGAGCCTAAGGATATGCCTAAAAGGAACAGAGGATACCGCACCAAATTTGGCTGGGATTAGAAAAAGTTCCTGTGTCACCCTCAGAAATCAGGACTTTATTTTGTGGAAAATGAAACTCATCTGTTGCTGAATGTTTGGATGTGACAGGTGTCATCACTAGAGCTATCATCTGATAGTGAGCCACAGAATAAACCAGCCCACCTTGAGGTCAGAAACCAACTCCTATTCACCTTTGATTCTCTAAACTGATATTAGCAACTGGCATAGAGCAGTTACTGAGTCAGCACAGAATAAACAACATTCCTTTTCCTCCAGCTGTTGAGTGTCCCTTAACCAGTTATAGGCTCTTAGGAAATTTTCTCTGCCTCTGGCTAGGTTAGGTGTTCCCACCCAGATCACCCCAGGCTTCCTTCCTACATAGCAGTTACCTCTCTATTGTCATGGTTGAGATCCTTGTCGTTCTGCTTACTGTCTGCATCTCCTTGAGGACAAGGACCATGTCACCTTGACTGCATTCCAGGCAATGACAGAGAGAGCCTTGGACCCTAGGTGTCTCATGAGTGCTCTTTGGATGAATGGAATAATTAGTGAATGATAGAATGAATGGATAATTCTGTGGCAGAATGAATGAGGTCTGGTTAGAGGCCAACCCTGTTCTTGCTGGAGCCAACCAGTGTCTTATTCCCCTGCCCATCCCTGACTTCCCCTAAACAGCCCACAGCATGTGAGAAAGCTTTGCTTTCTGGGTGTGTGATCCACTTGTCCTGGGTGTGCTTTTCAGCTTAACATCTGCACCTCTCCCTGTGACAGAAGCTGCGTTTTATATGCCCACATGCATGGTGGCTCACCGAAGTAACACAGAGAAAGGGCCACTTGTCCTCTCCCTCTGCCAGCTTTCCATGGTGGCAACTAGCTCTCTTTGTAACACATGAAAATTCAAAAGGGCCACTAGCCTTTTTCTGAATGTCTCAGAAATATTATTCAAAAAACATAGACTTCTTTAAAGCATGCTTAACCTGTTTTACAATGTTCTCCTTAAAAACAAAGATACGAAAAACCTGGAGGTGATCAATGAACTTGCTTCCTGGAGAGTTTGTTATAAAACACTAAAAAAAATTGTAATGACATAGGAGGCTGAAACAGCCCTATTACTTGAAGGGGGAAAAAAGCCTGATACTCTAAGACTTTTGACTTACTACAAACAGCAATTTCATATGGTTTAAAATGGTATCAAAAATGTGCATTTCTTTTTAGATGGATTTAGAATAGAAACGAAGCATTGTACATGACTTCTAACAACATGGGTTCAATATTATGGGGTGTGAATCTGGACGTCTTATTAAGGTAAACACTTTATAGGCTTTCAGTTCTCATTAATACCAAGTACTCTCAACCTTTCACTGTCTCTTATTTTTATAAAGGAAAACTTTAGCATTATGTATTATTTGATTTGCTGAACAGGAATTCCAAAATCTCATGACTAATGAGGATTTTAAATTTGGAATGCAAATACCATTCAGTTGAGCTAAGATAAACACATTTTGCCAGACTGGTTGGATCTTAGCTAAGATTTTTCAGACGATTTCCTCATTTTCTGACAATAAATTTTTAGTGCACATGACTTGACCCAACAAATTAATATTGCTTTGACACACTGACTCAGCATTTTCTTAGTGCATTCATGTGGTCACTTTTGAAGGACGGACTGTTTTGTTTGTTTGTTTTTGCTATGTTTTTGTGGGGTTTTTTTGTTTTTTTAAGCAAATTTAGCCTGGTATTATTGCAGCCAAAGCTCAACTCACAAACCAAATTGCACCCACTGAGGAATCTCTCGTATCTGCACCCTAAGGTGCCGTCCTCCTAAGTCAAAGAATGATATTGCAGTAACAAACACATGAGTGTTAAAACTAGCTTTTAAACTTGAAGTCAACTACCAGACCAGACTACACGAGACATGCATTCAACAATCAGCCTTAACCTTTGTGTGTTACCAATTGTATTCAGACTTTATGAAACCCCCCACAGAAACCTGACAACCATCATTTAAATCATTGATGAAAAGAATGACATAACACTAATCTAATCATGAGAAAAACACCAGGTGAACTCCAAAAGGGACACCTTCTCAGAACACCTGCCCGGTCCTCCTGAAAACTCTCAAGGTCATCAGAAATAAGGAACAGCTGAGAAACCATCCAGTCAAAGAAGTCTATGAAGTCAGGACCGCTAACTGTGATGTGGAATATTGGCTGGCATCCTGGACAGAAAAGACCATGAGAGGTTGAAAACTTATGGTCACAATAAAACCATGAGTGTTTATAACAGCTATTTATTTATTTTTCCAAAACATGGGAGCAACTGAGATGTCCTTAAGTAGGTAAACATATAAGTGAACTGTGGTGAATCCAGATGTTAGAATATTATTCAGCGCTAAAAAGAAATCAGTTCTCAAGCCATGAAAAGACACAGAAGAACCTTAAAATAATAAAGTTAGTGAAAGAAGCCAATCTAAAGAAACTAAATTCTGTATGATTCTGACCATATGACTTTCTGGAAAAGGCAAAACTATGGAGTCTGAAACAAGATCAGTGATTAGCAGATGTTATGGAAGAAGGAGGGTTGAATAGGTGGCACACAAAGAATTTTTAGGGCAATGAAACTATTCTCTCTGAGACCATATTGGTGGATACATTATCATTATATCTGTCGAAACCCATGGCACGGAGAACACCAAGAGTGGACTACACTGTAAACTATGGACTGGAAACATTGACCATGATGTGTCAATGTGAGTTCAAACACTGTAACAAATGTACACGTCAGTGCTGGATGTTTACAATTAGGGTGTCTGTATATGTGTGAAGATGGGAGGTATATGGAAATTCTACATACTTTCTAGCCATTTTGCTGTGAACCTAAAGCTGCCTTAAAAAATATTCTATTAACAACTTTAAAAAGAATATTAAGGGGGTGCCTGGGTGGCTCAGTCAGTTGAGCATCTGACTTCAGCTCATATCATGATCTCACAGTTCATGAGTTCGAGCCCCACATTGGGCTCACTGCTATCAGTGCAGAGCCCACTTTGGATCCTCCGTCCCCCTCTCTCTCTGCCCCTCCCCTGCCTGTGCTCTCTCTCTCTCAAAAATAAATAAACATAAGAAAATAATAAAGTGAATTCTAAAGAGTTTGAATAATGTATGGACTTTAATAATAATGTATCAATATCAGCCCCCAAATTTTTATATATGTACCATAATAATATAAGAGAATAATGATAGGGCAACCTGAGTGAGACGTGGGGCAGGGGTCCTTTTTTTTCTATTTTTTTCTATAAATCTAAAACTTTAATTTTTTTACTTTAATAGAATAAGGGGACAACAGGGAGAGTTTTTAAACATATAAGTACATTATTTTATTTTTAAAATACTGGGAGTGTCTATCATATACGAGATTTAAAATGTGTGTCAATCCACGGTCAAGGCACTTTCTGTACGTATTGCATTGGAACACAAAACAGTTCTATGAAGTAGGCATAATTCTCCCTTATATGCAGCTGAGATATTTACTTCCCAGGTTGAAGTAACTTGTCTAGAAAGATCCTTACCTTTGGTGTAGTTTAGTTCCTACATGTGTAAAATGGAGGTAATAATAGGGTTGTTGTACAAATAAAGCGAGATGACCTTTCAGAATGGTGCTTGAAATGTAGAGGCTCTGTGACCATGCTTATATACCGCCGTCATCACCATCTTCATCATCATCATCATCATCATCATCACCACCATCACCACCATTAGGTAGCTATCTTGAGGGGAAAACACTCCATCAATATCTTTAACTTATCTTTCTGCAAAGGTAAAATGTGGACAATGTCTCACAAATTTGAGGAAAGAACGAGAGAACTTTATTAGGAGAATATTTCTAACTAGATCCCCAACAGAGACAATCTTGATGACGTGGGGGCAGTGTTCAGATTTCTGGTCTCTCACACTCTTTTGTCTGGTTTCTTCTCTGTACCATTGTTTCTACTTCCCATCTCCACTGGGGGATTGGTTGGCCAAAGATAAAGCCTTTCTCGGATCAATGAAAGACACATGACCCTGAGCTACACATGCTATTTGCTTTCCTTTTTCTCAAGGGTTATTTAATCTGAACCTAAATGTGAAATCTTTAGTGTAAGTCCCATTCCTGATACAGGTTCACTTTTTTCTGTAAAGCTTGTGGATTCTCTAAGGTATGAGTTTGCTCACTCTTCTGGGTAAAAATATCAGAAATAGTCAAAAGCCCCATCTATGGCAGGAATGGCAAATAGGTTTTGTCCTTCATGTTAATACTGATAGATGATTAGTGGCTCTCTGGAGAACTGGGTTGAAATGACTTCTGAGGCTGTCTCTGGGCTCAGCAGGAGTGCCCTGCACAGCCTATTGGCAGTCTTCCAAGGACACTGGAAGGGAAAGTGAGGGCTCCTGGGTTGAATTTTTGTCATCCTCAGCTTGTGGAACAAAACCCTCAGCTTTGCATTCAAGACCTCTCTTTGACTTTGAGATCTGATCATCCACCTTCTCCTGTCACAAACCTTCTCCTTCTCCTGTCACAAAACT
>NC_064811.1:11480480-11599296 GCF_023721935.1 Panthera uncia | reverse complement strand
ATTCATATGGTGCTAGGGATGAAAGGTCATGTTCTGTTCTATGACAAATGGAAGGGACCTGCCTGAGGATGAAGCTAGACAGCAGAGAGTGCACAGAAGACAGAGATAATGAGAGAGACAGAGACAGAGAGATGTATCTCACCCCTTGGATTTATATGTATCTGAACCATCTTACTCCTACTACAGCCCAAATAGGTCAATAAGTGTTTTCCTCTTCTATTCTTTTCAGTGGATAAAATTGAGTTGTTGAACTCATCACTTCAACAATTCTCATGAAAACACCCAGTATAAGCCAGGAACTGCTGTGGATAATAAGGACATGGAGGTACATAAGACAGCAGGGCATTGTCTTCTCCTCACAATGTAGAATTGAGAAATATTCAAGTCTCAGAGCCATAAGGCAACATCCAAAATACTCTGCTGGGAGGTTAACCAACAACAGACCCACCGTCAGTTCAGGTTCTGCCATACAGAGTTCAGGGCATTTGCCAAGGGACTTGGCCCACCTAAGACTCAGCTTCATGTCTCTACCATGAGGATCCAGGGTGCACTTTCCTCCTAGGGTTTGTGTGGGGGAAAAAGTCAAAAGAGACTTTACATAGTTGTCTAGGAATCAGTGATCAACTTGATCCTGGAAGCATGGGGATGTAGAGAACCTACTATGGACGGCCTTGCTGGGACACAAATCTCTCCAGTCTCCACAGTGCACTGTAGTACAAGTGCATCATTTTCTCAGTATATGGATGTGAAATACTAACACAGCCTCAGCACAATGCTGGCACACTGTATACACTAACTAAGAATGGTGGTCTATTTCTCTCCATTAACATCCATGAAAGGGTTGGGGACATAGACAAGGATGTAGGGATCAATAACACCAATGAGGAGAAGATGGCATATGAGCTGGATTTTGAAGGATGAGCAAGTGTGTGCCTGGCAAAGCAGCACTGGAAGGGAATTCCAAGTAAGCGGAACAGCAAGATCAAAGGGTGGAAAAGAGCAAGCAAGTGAACCAAGTATTCAGGAGATGTTGGGCGAGAGGTTGAGTGTGGCCAGATTGGAGGGTGTATGCATGTGTGTGGCTGCAAATGAGTTTTGAGAGCAGACTGAGCCAATAGGGAAACAGCTACATAGCCTGGTCTCATATTTTGCCACCTGTTTACAAAGATCAAGGCAGAATTTGGGATGGCAGGAAGGCTGAAGGTCAATGGGAAGCTCTTGAGGGGAAGTTCCATGTTCTCTGCCAAAGCTTAGAGACACTTCTCATAAAAAAGCCTGGAGTCCATGTGTTTCCTGCTAAATTTGCTTTGTGTTCTAACCTACAGTCTTTCTCCTTTGGCAAATATCACATCTAACACCTCAATATCCAGGGGAACTGAGGCCAGAGGGAGAGTCACTTGGTCAAAATCAAATTGGTGACAGAACTGGGCAAACTCATCAGTGCTATTTAAATTCCCCCAAAAAATTGCCTTTAAGTTTTTAATACATAAGACTTTCTTATTCACTTTGGTTAATTCAATATCTAGTCTCGTGCATGGCACACAGTAGGTGCTGCATAAGTGCTTATTGAAGGAGTGAATGGAAGAGTCGGTAAGTGAGGGTTGAGAGCTAATTTGGCTCAGAAAATGGTGAAAGAAGTTTTTGACATTCAAGACTCAAGTCAAGGAGAAATGTGAATACATGGGCTGCTGGTCTAGTGATTCCAGGAGCCAGAAGGATTCTTGATCTCCCTAAGCAGGGAGGCATGTGTCAGGGTGGAGGGAGGGTCATCCTACAGCCCTGCATTGCTGAATTACTTCTCAGCACTGACTCACCTGTCCTTGTCATACAGGTTCCCACCAAACTGAAGCCATGAGGATCCATAGCTTCACCGTGCTCTCTTCCTCCTCCTGGCTCTCAGGCATTCTCAGTGGAGAGCCAACAGGAATTTGGGAAAGGGCAAAGCAGCATAGCAACCAAGGATCCCTCTTGGCAAGCCCCCAGTATGTGCAGGGGATCTGGCAACAAAAGTACATGGTCCTTATCATGACTGTCACTCCATACCAGGTTACATGCAGTTTGATTGTGATGTAGCATGAAGAAGGCACTGCCATGAAAACCGTTTTCTCCCAATTGGACTACAAGTTTTCCCGTGTCCTTGCTGGTAATCCAGCTTCCTGCATGGAGTGTTTTAAACCCAAGATGATCTACTGGAGACAAATTGCTCATTCCTTGATCCACCAGAATAACATCTATGAGGACTCAAAGCATGTTCTGAGGTCCAGCCAGTATGTGGTGGTAGGTTTCCAGAATCCAGTCTCAAATTGGTGTTATCCAACTATATCTACAGTCCCAGCTATGATCATGTGGAGCCTAATCCCTGGTGGCCTATCATAGTCAAAAGAGCTCCCCCAACACGTTTTAAAAATGTGAAACATTACTTTCCCAAGAAGCAGATATAGACTATTCCGCCCTTACCTAAAAAGGTGATTAAAGTCCTAAAGACCACCCCCCACAGTGCCCATTTGTAACTGAAGAAACCACAGAGCAGTTGATTGAGGAAGACACCATCACTACACAGCAGACCATGATCAAAGAGAACCACCCCAGAACAGACCACTGCTCCAGAGGTTACTGCCACCAAATCCAATTGTAGGGGTAATTCAAATATCAAGATCAAGCAGATTTTCCATAGATAATCTTCCAGACATACCAGAGTATATATGAGAAGACAGTCCACTAGAGACGTCTGAATTACTATCATGAATCAGAGAGCTCCTTCTGCAGGATCTTCAGCCCTTTATTAAAAGAACAAATAATTGTAATGAGGTCAAAGTAAATGGAGACTATTAGGAGTTGTCACGTTATTATTCCTCTATAGGCTGTAAATCTCTCCAAGTTCCCCCATGAGATAGGAACTCTTATGCTATGGGAATATAGCAGATTTTTAAACAGGATTTGTAATTTTTTGTGTCTGAAAATTGCTGTCACACCTCCTTGTGTGTGATTTTCAGAGGCTGTTTACTTCAGTACATGTTTTCCTAACCCACAAAGTTGTGCATTTAAAGGCACTGAGGATGAGTCTTTGTGCTCAATCATCATAGTGATAATTTCAGTGTGATACAATTTCTGTCAAATTAGTAAAGAAAATACAGCATTTTTCAAAAAAAATATAATTATGGCTGGTGCACCTGGGTGGCTCAGTCAGTTAAGCGTCTGACTTCAGCTCAGATCATGATCTAACAGTTCGTGAGTTTGAGCCCCATGTCAGGCTCTGTGCTGACAGCTGGGAGCCTGGAGACTGCTTCGGATTCTGTGTCTCCCTCTCTCTCTTCCCCTCCCCTGCTTGCTCTCTCTCTCTCTCTCAAAAATAAATAAACATTAAAAATTTTTTAAATACATAATTATGGTTTTATTTGGTTGCTCTGCATATGGTTCCAAATGAATTAATAGACAGGTACCATATTTCAAGTGAAAAAAATTTCTCAGGAGTGACTTCCTATTTCTCTAAGTCACCCCAAAAGTGACACATTACAGAATCCCTATCTTTATACTTTGAAACACTGTTGAAACACTGAGGTGTTTGAAGCTTACTGAGCTGTAATAATTAGGATCCTTGATTTCAAGTGGGACACCTGTGGTATGGAGTGATTAAGACACTTCTCAGGATCTCACAGATGATAAGAGGGGAGTCAGAATTTGAGCCCAAGAGATCTGGAAGCCAAGTCAACAAGTTGGAGGAATGCCTGCCATTGACTCAAGTCAAGGTCCATTGCCACCCTCAATTTGTGGAACCCCTGACCCTAGGAAGCTTTTTTCTGATCTAGGGGGGTAGGGTCCTGGGTGAGTACAGTGTCCTGAGTTTAAGGTTCCTGAGGCAGGGTGGAAAGGCAGCATGGGAAACTGGAGAAAGGAGGTAGAAACTGTTGGAAGACCTCAGGTTGAACCTCACAGAAGAGGTGATATTAGAGCTAGAATTTGGAAAGAGTACCTTTAGGTAAAAAATGAGGAAGAATGGAGACACTTTAGGCAGATGTGTGAAAACAGATGAGAAAACCCTAGAACATGGGAGAGGCCATCGCTAGAATATGGTGGGATGCAGGGATAACATTGCTGTTAGTAATTTACATCTCACTATAAAGTATCTCAAAGTGTTTTAATTCAAGAGTTGGGGAGAGAGGATGATGTGCCCCCCAAATGCTTCATCACAATTCCACAAAGAACAAAAAGTGAGGAGCAGGAAATGGTGAAAGCACTGTTCTGTAGAGTCCCTGTGGTGGCAGGGAAGATGGTAGGTGAGGTGGAAGGCTGGCCTTTTACACCCACCAGCCTACCAGAACTAATGCTGAGGGCCATCAGTGGCCAATCCAGAGTGTGACAGCCTCACAGTGACATTTGGATGTCATCAGCAGCAGCATCAAAACTACCATTTACTTCTCACTTGCTATTTGCCAGGCATTGTGCTAAGCTTTTTCCATGGAGTCTACATACATTCATTCATTCGACACATAATTTATTGAGCACTGACTGTGCCAGACTCTGTTCTAGGTGCTAGAAGTACAATAGTGAACAGGAGATGGATGCTTTGTACCCACAAAACTACCAGTGGGGAAGGTGATAATAAATTCAGATATATACAAGTAATAGAGAGAAAAAAGTAAAGGAGAAAGCAGTAAAAACAATGGAGGGTAGCCAGTATTAGATGCAATGGCAGAAAAGACCTCTCCCTAGAGGTGACTTTTGAGCCTACCATGAGTGAAGTGAGGAATCAACCCAGGTGTCTCTCTAAAGTAAAGATGGTCCAAACAGAGGGAACAATCAGTGCAAATGCCCTGAAATTAATTAATTAGTTTACTTATTATTTAGTCTGAGCTCCTACTATGCGCCAATCACTGTTCTAAGAAGAGGAAATAGCAGCAAGCAAACAAACAAAAATCCCTCTTTTCATGGTGCTTATATTCCAATGAATATAAGCATGCTCCATGAATATAAGCATGC
This sequence comes from Panthera uncia, assembly GCF_023721935.1. Classification (NCBI taxonomy): domain Eukaryota; kingdom Metazoa; phylum Chordata; class Mammalia; order Carnivora; family Felidae; genus Panthera; species Panthera uncia. Next base: position 11,594,319 of record NC_064811.1, on the reverse strand, counting down.
TCAAGTTCTGCATGTTCAGAAACATGAAAGGCTGCAGAACCATTGTAGGAGAGGGTCCAGGACCTCTCCACACCACAGAGAACTGAACCAACATCCCTGATCCTCCCCAAGCTTCTCCTAGGCACACCATAGGAAAGACATATTCCTTAAACTCTACACAGACTGTCATCCCTGTGGTTGCCCTCTTACACTCATACATCTCTGTCCCATATAGTTTAGAGATAATAAAAGATGGTTTAATGCTTCCAGGGGTCATTAAATAAACCCTGGTCTGGTCTGGGTGATGGAAACATTGGAGAACCAACCAGACCAGATCCAAGGATTTCTTAAGATTCTTCCAGTCCATAAAGGTGATGATTCTTCTAGTTCACTCATGGTGTTTGGCCACTGGCAGAACTGGGAGGAGATTTGTTTCCAATATGGTGGAGTCATCTAGACTTGGGCTGGAGTTTTGTCTCTAATACTTCCTGCACAGCATCACTGTGCCAAGTACTTAACTCTTCTGAACTCCAATGAACTCATCTCAACAATGGGGACAATGAAACCCACCTTTAAGGGCTGTTTTAAGACTCACATTGGTCAATAAATCTCAAGCACCTAGTACCCCACTGCTTGCTCAGGAGATGTTCAACACAAGCGACTGTCTAAAGTTCACAGCACAGAACCAGTTATGGAGGGAGATCAACATTTCCTGATGTAAACTCTTTAAGTTAATGGGGATCTTTTCTTAGTACAAAAAGGAATGGAAACCACTATATTGATAACCTACTACATGCCACTGTGGCTTTGCCTCTTCTCTTACGTAATACCCCCAACAACTCTGTCTGGTAGGTGTTATCATCCTTGTTTACTAGATGAGGAAACTGAGGCTCAGAAAACCTAAACAACTTACCAGGGTTACAAAGCCTGAAGTGGCAGAGCCTGTAAGTGAGAAACCAAGGCTAGAGGTCCCCCAGGCCTTTCTGTGTCTGAAGCTCATGATTTTCTCCACTTGGTAGGAGAAGAATGAAATTTGTGGTTTTAGATGTGGACCAAGCTGTGAAGTGAACAGGATGCCTCAATCTCTTCCATGAGTATGTCCCTTTCCACTTTTGTACAAAGAGAAGGTTCCATAAACTTAAGTTTCCCTTCCTGCTCAACCTTCTCATCACGTCCCATCTTGAAAGTTTCCTCTAAAAACACAGTACAAAAAATAAATAAAAAGAAAGCTATAACACAAACTTTGCATTACCTTGTACAATTTGGCACTCCATATTTTTTCTCTGAAGACTTTCTGAATATGAAGTGAAAAAGACAGTGTGTGTGTGTGTGTGTGTGTCCCTTAAAGAATAATTCCCCTGGATACCAAAAGATTGGAGGTTTTCAGGTAGGTAAGAGGTACTGAAGGATGGCATGTCTGCATCTCTCAACACTGCTCAGTGTTGGAAAGGTTTCTCCTCCCTCCGAAAACCACATTTCAGCACTGGCTTTGCCCAGAAACCCACAACCACGGCAGTGCCAACACATCTCCCTGGCCATCCATCAATCCGCCTTCTTCCCCAGCCTCCCTATACAATTGTTTTGGGCCACACGAGCAATAGAGGCCTGTCGTCTAGCTCTTGGTGGCTGCGGACAAACCTTGGCACACCTTGGCTTGGAGAGTATGTCTCCAATCCTGGCCTCTGTCACCACATGGAGTCATGTCCTGTGTGTCTTGTATCCAGGCTTCCCTCTTCTTAGAGGGACAACAATCATTGGACTGGAGTACATCCTCATCTACTACAACCTCATCTTAATTTGATTACATCCGTAAAGTTTCTACTTCCAAATAAGGTCACATTCACAGGTTCCACATAGACGTGAAGTTTTGGGAGAAAGTATTCAACCCAGCACCGTCACCCAAGAGCAATAGCAAATAGCCAAAAAGAGAGAGAAGTGATCCTGAAAGAGAGCAGCTCTAAACACTCAGAAAGTAAATTAAGTGAACAAAGTTGGAAAGGGCAGACAATAAGATTTTATCAGGCACATGAAAAATAGTGACTCACTTTCCCTTAATTTTATATTTATCTTTATCTAAGAACACATTAGGAATCTACTGCTTATGTACTTTAGTTGTCTCTCCATTTAGTCAAGTGATGCCCATATTACACAATGAACTTACGTATGAGAACTTTTAAGAACTACTGATGCTTGGGTCCCCTCACCAGAGATTCTGAAGTAATTGGTAGACACGTGGATTTTTAAATTTCTCCAGGTGATTCTAAAGCACATCCAAGGTTGAGAAACACTGCCCTAGATTAATTAAATCAAAATCTCTGGAGTGTACCCCAGGCAGTGGTATTTTCTTTTAATTTATAGGTGATTTCCACATGAAATCTGTTAAGAAATACTAATTCAACCTGTACATGTATTTTGTCCTTTTTATATTATTTATGATCTGCTATGATGTATCAGACTACGTCTAACATCCTAGGAACTCAGAGTCAGTGGTGGGACCAAGACAACACATTTGATGAGTGTGTAGAGATACAGAAGTATGATGGGTGAGGGATAGAGGACAGAGGAGGTTTACTGCCATTGAGTTTCTAACAAAAATATACAACCATCTATTATGACACACTTATCAATCCTGTTTATTAAAAAGGCTTTGTAACTTTCACTTGTCCCTAATATAATCCACATCACATCCAGTTTTATTCCTAATTATAAACTACACTCTAACAATTTAGAGAGGTGTGAGTCGTGTAAAATCCAACAGATCGTGAGGTTTTACACTAAAAAGGGGAATTATGTCTGCCCAATTCTATAGCTTGTAGCTTTTAATACATAAACATCACAGTCTAGCATGAGTTTGGGCACCGACTGCTTTATGCCCAACTTCAAATTCACTAGAACGACTCTCAAGGAAAAAAAGTACAAAGAAAAACCACTATATAGCTGCCTGGTTTTTTTTAAAGATGAAATGCACTTTAAATCAGTGCTACTCAAAGTGTGGCCTGAGGAGCAGACACATCTGCATCACTTGGGCAGCTTGAAATGCTGCTTCTCAGGTCCCAACCCAGACATACTGAACTAAAGTCTTTGAAGGTGAGACACACAAATGTGTATTTTAACAGCTTTACAGGTGAGTCTTAAGTACAATGAAGTTGGCCAAGCAATATTTTAAATCACCCTAAAGAGAAAGGTCCTGATCCTTTTAAAAATTAGTATTTGTCCCAAAGATGTGGCTCAGCCCAATCAAAAATGACAGATTGCTGACAGAGCAATCTATGCATATATAACTTTTGTTCAAGAAAAGGGAGAAGGGGGAGGAAATCCTAAGAGTGTTTCCATGGGAGAGCTTTACAGGACTAACCACCATGATCAAAGCCCACTCTCAGCTGGAAATGTCTGTCTCCATTCCCATCTTCCTGTATGCAAGTGTTTCTGCTCCATCTTGTGCCTTTCCTGAACTACTGCTATGCTTCCCCAGGCCAAAGCAGTTGTTCTATCACTTCTCTCTCTTCCCTAAAGAAGCAGCTATTTCATAATCTTCTCCCCCAACAAGATCTCAAACGCTTGTACACAAGGCTTATATCTTAAATTTCTTTGATGCTTTACCATTAGAGGCAGTATGAACAGATGCTAGATTCAGAACCACATTTTAAATGAGTCTCCCATGAGAAATTACACAAAATCCTAAGTCTTGTTTCCTCTTCTGAAAAATAGAGAGATGATTGCACCCACTTCATTGGGTAGATGTGATGGCCTACGTGATGTTGGGCACAGAATAAGGCTTAATAAATATGGGCCAATACCACTTGCCTATAGTAGGCTTTCGATAAATAACAGATCGAGGTTCTCTGTGATGCAGTGAAGTCCTTATTATTGGAATTACTGGAAGATTCATAGGTTGGCTAACCTATCATGACATATAATGAAGAAGTGTCCTCATTCAATTCAGAAAGGAAAGGGAAGGGAAGATGGCAGAGTGGGAAGCACCACGTATCTATCTGTCTCTCCACCCAGTCAACAATTATATTAGCAGAATCTGTCCAGTGTACTATTTTGGCACTCTTTAGTCTATTGAGAACTTGCAAATTCTAGGGGATGGCTTGGACAGTCAGTTGTGATTGATTGAAATCAATTTCCTCTCTTAGCTGGGCAGAGGCTATGCATCTTCTACCTCAGTCTTGTGGCAGGCAGCTCTAAACATGTTCATGAGCCAGTTTGCATGCAGCTTGTGACTATCAGTTGGGAAATAAGGATTCTATCTTCCAAATATATGGGTTTATGTTTTGATCACAAATTGCTTCTCCTAATTACAGAGATACAAACACAGAGACACCAGCCATTATTTCACTTCTTCCCCATGGTTGCAATTCACTGCATCTCTGGCTTGAGAAATTTCCAGGGTGCTTAGAGAACAAGTGCCTTTTTTGTATTTTTTTTTCATTTTTCCCTTTTTCTCCTTTTCAAAGCCAGATATTAAAAACTAGGATATTCCAAAGCAACCGCACATATAAGAGGAAATTACAAAGTCATTGGGACACCCAGTTAAAGATGCAGATTCAGAAAAGAACTGAGAAGATCTTAGATTTACACCCCAGGCTGATACATGGCATGAAGACAGGCCACAACATTCAAAAAGAACAACAATAAAAACAGCAAGCCTTGAGAAATGAGAATAATCTAGATTCCACAGTTACTACATTATTAGATTGAAATGTCCAATTTTCAACATAACAACAACAAAAAGGCATATAAAGAAACATAAATTATGTCCCAATGGTGGGGGGGGGGGGGGGGGGGGGAATAGGCAACCAAAACTGTGCCTTAGAAAGAGGAGAGGACAGATATCCTAGACAAAGACTTAAAACAGTTGTCTTAAAGGTGCCCGGGAGCTGAAGGAGGTTATGGAGAAAGTCAAAACAATATATGAACAAAATAGAAACACCCAAAAAAGTGATAGAAAACCTTTAAAAAATCCCAAAGAATTCTACAACTTAAATATAACTGAAGTGGGAATTTTTCTGGAGAGAATCAAGGCAGATTTGAGTAGGTAGAAGACAGAATCAGCAAACTTCAAGATAGGACAATTGAAACTTCAAGATAGGACAATACTCAACAATTGAAATTGTTGAGTATTAGAAACAAGAATAAACACTATTTTAAAAAAGTTAACAGAGACTAAAGGACCTATGGGATCAACAAGTGGACAAACATACCTTGTGGGAGTTCTAGGAGAAAAGGAAGAAAAGAAAAAAAGAAAAGAAGAAAAGAGAAAAAGGCAGAGAGATTATTTGAAGAAAAAATGGCCAAAATGCATTTGATGAATGACATGCATACAAACATCCAATAAGCTCAACAAACTCCAAGTAGGATGAATTAAGAGACGTACCCTTAGAAACATTATAATCAAATTGTCAAACGACAAAGACAAATCTTGAAAGTAGCAAGAGAGAAGCAATTTTTCACATACGGGATCCTCAAAAAAGATTATTTACAGATTTCCTATCAGAAATTTTGGAAGCCAAAAGGCAGTAGGTTGATATCTTTGAAGTGCTAAAAAGAAGAAAACAAACACCCTGTCAAGCAAGAATCCTATATTCAGCAAAACTATCCTTCAAAAGTGAAAGAGACATGAAGACTTACCCAAATAAACAAAAGCTGAAGGTGTCCATTACCACTAGATCAGCTCTGCAAGAAATGTAAATGGAAGTCCTGCAAGTAGAAATGAAGGACACTAGACAGTAACTCCAAGCTATATGAAAAAATAAAGATTTCAATTAAGGTAAATAATCGAGCAATTATATGAGCTAGTATAATTGAAAGAAAATTGTAAGTCTACTGTCAGTTTTTCCTACATGATTTAAAAGACTAGTAAGTTTAAACAAAAGCAATTATTTGTCTAAAACCTAAACAAACATTTGCAAATAGTATGTGTGATAAAGAAGTAGTATCTAGAATATATGAATATTCAGAGCCAGAATGCATAGAGAACTTCTAAAACTCACAACAACAAAAGAACAGTACAACACAAAAATGGGCAAAGATCATGAACAGACATTTCCCCAAAGAAGATACGCAAATGGCCCATAAGCACATGAAAAATGTCCAGTATCACTAATGAAAACCACAATGATTTACAACCTCACAACCATTAGGATGGTTACTATGTCAATAAAAGATAGAAAATGACAAATGTTCATAAGGTTGTGGAGAAATCAGAACCCTGTGTACTCTTCATAGAAAGGTTAATAGTACAGTTTTGTCAAATACAGTATGATATTTCCTAAGAAATTAAAAATTAGAATTACCATATGATCCAGAAATTCCTCTTCTAGATACATGTTCAAAATACTTGAAAACAGGATTTTTGAGCATTATTTATAATGGCCAAAATGTGGGAGCAACTCAAATGTTCATCGACAAATAAATGGACAAGCAAAATGTAGTATATATATGCAATGGAATATTATTCAGTCATAAAAAGAAAATTCTGACCTATGCTACAATATGAATAAACCATGAAGACATTTACTAAGAAAAATAAGGCAGGGGCAAAAAGGCAAATATTGTATGTTTCCACTTATATAAGGTACCTAGAGCGGTTAAAATGATAGAGACAGAAAGAGAATGGTGGTTTCCAGGGGCTACAGAGAGGTGGAAGGTATTGTTTAATGGTCATAGGTTTTCAGTTTTGCAAGAAAAGAGTTCAAGAGATAGAAGTTGTGATGGTTATATAACACTATGAATGTATTTAATACTACTGAACTGTTAAAAATGTTTAAGATGGTAAATTTTATGTTATGTGTATTTTACCAAAATTTTTTAAAAATTAGTTTTTATGTAAATGTAAAGGAAAAGAAATTACATTGGAACAACTAGATATATATGAGGAAAAAAATAAAAATTTAACATTATTTAAAAAAAATAAAAATTTAAAAATAAAAATTTACCTCACTCCACACATAAACGTTAACTGAAAATGAATCATATGCCTAAATGTAAAAGGTGTTCCTTCCCCAGGAGTTAGGTATGTGCTTTCCCTTCATAATTACATAATCTGTTTGTCCTAATCTAGCAACTACTACATCTCCTTTTGCCAACCCATGATTCATTCACCCTCAGACTTTTCATCCAGATGGGTCAGAACCATAGGGGCTAGGGCACCATAGTAGAACTTCCATTGTTCAACGGAATCACCTATTGCTTCACAACTGAGCCAATGTAAGAGTACTCCAGGCTTTACAAATTCTGTCTACTGATTATAATTCTCATGCTGTGTGATGCTTTATATCCAGTTACCAAAACCAGGTAGTGTAGAAGCAACATCCTCTCCATGTTTTCACCAATGATGGCACCTGATGATGAAAAGAGTCATGCTTCCCACACTTTCGGGTTAGTTGGAAAAAAAAAAAAAAGCGCAGTGGTTGGGTTATTAGGGTGGATTCATGGATATGAAGAGCCAATTTTCCCATACCCCTGTATCTTCTGCTTTAATCCTTTCCAAGCAATAGCTTCAAAGGGAATGTTCCTTATAAGCATCACCTGAATTAATGCTCACACTGTCTGGCTATATGAGTAGTGTGCAGTACTGATAACATGGATAGAAATCTCCTCCAATCATTTCTTTTAAAGTTTATTCTTTTTTTTTTTTTTTTTTTTTTGAGCAACATTTTTTAATGTTAATAAGTTACAAGATCTGGCACCGATATTGAATATATTTCAAGATCCTTTAAGTCTTAGGATGCTAACAAGGTACCTAGAATTAGGAAAATCTTTTAAGACTAAACTAAAAGTGGTTTCATCCTTCAGTTACCCTGTTTGGGGATTTATTCTCAGGCAATTGGTTTTTTTTGTTTTGTTTTGTTTTGTTTTGTTTTGTTTTTTATTTATTTATTTATTTATTTATTTATTTTTTATTTTTTAATATATGAAATTTACTGTCAAATTGGTTTCCATACAACACCCAGTGCTCATCCCAAAAGGTGCCCTCCTCAATACCCATCACCCACCCTGCCCTCCCTCCCACCCCCCATCAACCCTCAGTTTGTTCTCAGTTTTTAACAGTCTCTTCTACTTCTCGATGATGCCACCAGCGTCAGAATGAAAAAGAACATGAAATGTCCATTGAATTAGCTCACTGTCATTAGCTCACTGTCAGAGCCTCTTTGCTATGAATGGAATGACATCATGTGACCAGAAGTGATTCCCATATCTAAAATATATGGCACAGTTTAATTTCCGGTGCTACTCTGGTGTGGCCAGAATCCACCCCATGCACCGGGATGGCAACTCCTTATAGGGTTGTTAAAAGCCAAGAGATGCCAGAGTAGCCACATGATGGCAGTAGAGGACAAATGTGTTCAATTTGCTAGACATGGGCGGGGCCAAGCAGAGACCTGAGTCCTGGTTCACCTTCAGACAGACAGATCAACTGCTGACAGGAGCCAGTCCTGATAAGCCATTTCAGTCTCCTTGGCAAGAATAGGGAGGCCCATCTTTACAGCCTGTTGGGTTATGGCAGATTAGTATGCCCAGTCCAATAATGGGTGGAGATACTGATGCTGCCACATTCCTCCAGTGAGTCTGCTCCAAGCTTGCACCTTCCCATGGGCATCTGCCTGGGGGCATAGAAAATGTCATCCAAGCTTGCAGCAACAGCTTTCCAGAGCACTTAATTCCACAGAGGGGTGCCTACTGAAACTGTTATTGTCACCTACTGACAAGATTGCCATGCCAACCAGAGCCTAAGAAGAGGGGATAAAATGCTTTCCTGGTAGTTGAGTGTTGCCTAAGGGCTGTGGCTTTGAATTTAGCTGCTTGGCTGATGGACTTCTACCACAGTAGGTCTTACAGAATTGTCATTGGCTTTAAAGGGCTGCTGCTACACCGTGGACACATCATCTTATAGGGGATGAGCCTTCAGTGACCCAGGCCCAGGCCTCCTGAGACCTTCCTGGGAGCCATCTCCAGGTAGCAAAAAGCTCCCGTGTGAGTGATCAAGGGAGATACAATGGTCCCTAAAGATGAGGCACTATCCCCTTGTGTGAAGAGCACCTGTCTGTGGGACCTGACTTGCTGTTCTGGAATGTTCCATTTCCATTTTTTATGAGAAATGTTTGCCTTCCCAGAAGGCAATGGGGAGGGGGCAATGCAGGATGGGGACACCTGGACACAATGATAACAGGCAGTCTTCCCTAAAGCCACTCGCTCTCCACAAGTGCCCAATAGTAGGCCACAGCAGTGTGTCAGGTACAGCACAGCAGGGAGCCATATGGGCAGGAAGTCAGAGCCCAAGAAGTGACTCTGGGCAGAGGTGCCTCCACTGCCAGAGGTGCCACTCAACACACTTCCCAGAGTCAGAATCCTGGATTCCAGCATGGTCCTTGGGGTTAACAGGCCCTGGGGTAGCTGACCTGTGGTGCTGCCTTTAACACACCTGCTACCCAGGTCCCAGGAAAACTTGGCAGATTTTCTGGTCCATTTGTACACAGGACTCAACCTCAACAAAATACCAGGATGAAGCTCATATTCACTCTTATCCTAGACAGTCAAACTAAGTCCAGGCTTCCCACTTGGCTTGTGGGGGCTGTAGGGGAGTAACTTTTCCTTCCCTGTATCAGGACCAGATCTTCAAGCCTCAGTCCACAAGTCCTCCTAAGACTGATTAGAGGCTGGTCCCTCAGGACTCTTCTCCTAAGTGGTTTCCACCTGCTCTTCCTGGGAGCCCATCAGCTTGAGGTCATCAGTGCAGTCACCCCTGAGGGAGGAAGACCTGTCCCATTACTGGCCCTGCCTTGGTGGCACTGAGTGTGAGCATCCAGGGTCCCTGTGGCAGGACAGGAAACGTGTTTGCAGGTCCAGATGAGCTTGCATACAAATGATCTTTGACACTTTGGGCCAAAAAGATCGAGCAAAAGGCATTAGCCATATTCGAGACAGAATCCGCCAAAATGCATAATCAATTTAGCTGCAGTCACAAAGTCTGACAAGGCCATGGTTCTAGAGGAAACAACTGAATTTAGCTCATGATAATCCACCATGGAAACCCCCATATTGGATTCTTGTGAGGAAGAATAGACGTTTCCGTGTGTGAAGCCTCCAACGTTAGGGTGCTACTGTTATAGCAATGGGCGGTACTCAGCTACTACCCTCTGCTGCTTCACAGACTCTAGGACCTCGTGAGTGGCGCATAATCTGTCTGGGCTTTATATAGGAACATCAGTAAATATTTGTCAAATTAACTGAATTGATAAATTTAAACTGATGACCTTTAACTACATTATCTCTGATACATATTCCTTCTCTCACATTCAATGATCCAAACAGTATTTGAACATTGGGCATTGGGACAATTACTGACCTTTTGAACCACCATCCCAGTATGTGAGGAGCATTTAATAAATGTCTGAGAGAGGTATAGGATCATGGATAGATGTTACTGCTTTGAATAAAATGGCTAAGAAAAATATAAGCATGAGAAGTCCCTTGCTATGTGTCTAGTTGCAAATATATTCAGGTCTCTGAGTTCCAGAATGATTGCAGTTTATAATCAGCTAAAGAAACCCTTTGAAAGATTTTTTTTTAATTTTAATTCCAGTATAGTTAACATAAAGCGTTGTATTAGTTTCAGGTGTAGAATGTAGTGATTCAACTCTATACATCACCCAGTAGTGTTCATCATGATACGTGTATTCCTTAATGCCCTTCATCTATTTTACCCATCTCCCACCCATCTCCCCTCTGGTAACCATTTGTTTATTCTCTATAGTTAAACAGCCTGGTTTTTTGGTTTGTCTCTTTTATTTCCTTTGTTTGTTTTGTTTCTTAAATTCCACATGTGAGTGAAATCCTATGGTACTTGTCTTTCTCTGACTGACTTATTTCATTTAGCATAATACTCCCTAGCTCCATCCAGGTCATTGCAAATGGCAAGAAATCATCCTTTTTATGGCTGAATAATATTCCATTGTGTATACATAACACATCTTCTTTGTCCATTAACTTATTAATGGACACTTGGGCTGCTTCAATAATTTGGCTACTTGTATAATGCAGCAATAAACCATAGGAGTGCATATATGCCTTTGAATTACTGTTTTTGTATTCACTGGGTAAATACTCAGTAGTGCAATTACTGGATCATATAGTAGTTCTATTTTTAATTTTTTTGAGGAAACTCCATACTGTTTTCCACAGTAGCTGCACCAGTTTGCATTCTCACCAACAGTGCACGAGGGTTTCTTTTTCTCCACATCCTCGCCAACATTTGTTGTTTCTCGCGGTTTTGACTATAGCCATTCTGAGGTGATATCTCGTTGTGGTTTTGATTTGTATTTCCCTGATAACAAGTGATTTTGAGCATCTTTTTATGTGTCTGTCGGTCACCTGTATGTCTTCTCTGGAGGAAATGTCTGTTCATGTCTTCTGCCCATTTTTGATTGGATTATTTTCCTTTTTTGTGTGTCGAGTTGTATAAGTTCTTTACTTATTTGGGATACTAACATTTATTAGATATGTCATTTGCAAATATCTTCTCCCATTCTGTAGGTTCCTTTTAGTTTTCTTGATTGTTTCCTTTGCTGTGCAGAAGCCTTTTATTTTGAAGCCATTATTCCATTTTGAGTTTGTTTTTATGTATGGTGTAAGAAAATGATTTAGTTTCATTCTTTTGCATATAGCCATCCAGTTTCTCCAACACCATTTGTTGAAGAGACTGTCTTTTTCTCCATTGCATATTCTTGCCTCCTTTGTTAAAGATTAATTGACCATACAATCACGGGTTTATTTCTGGGCTTTCTATTCTGTTCCATTGAGCTATTTTGTCTGTTTTTGTGCCAGTACAACACTGCTTTGATTATTATAGTTTATAGTGTAAGTTGAAGTCCAGAATTATGATACGTCCAGCTTTGTTTTTCTTTTTCAAGATTGTTTTGGCTATTTGAGGTCTATTGTGGTTCCACAAACATTTTAGAATTGTAGTTTCTAGTTCTGTGAAAACTGCTGTTGGTATTTTGATAGGAATTGCATTAAATCTGTAGATCGCTTAGGATACTATAGATATTTTAACAATATCTGTTCTTCCAATTCTTGAGCATGGAATGTCTTTCCATTTCTTTGTGTCATCTTCAATTTCTTTTATCATGATCAAGTGGGATTTATTCCCAGGATGCAAAAGTGGTTCAGTATTTGCAAATCAATCAACATGATACATCCTCATTAATAAGAGAAAGGATAAAAATTATATGATCATTTCAATAGATGCAGAAAATGTATTTGACAAAGTACAATATCCATTCATAAAAACCCTCAACAAAGTAGGTTTAGAGGGAATATACCTCAATATAATAAAGGCCATATATGAAAACCCCACAGCTGATGTCATACTCAATGGTGAAAAACTGAAAAATTTCCCCTAAGGTCAGGAATAAGACAAGGATGTCCACTCCCACCAGTCTTATTAAATATAGTATCAGGAGTCTTAGCCACAGCAATCAGACATGAAAAAGAAATAAAAGGCATCCAAATTGGTAAGGAAGAAGTAAAACTTTCACTATCTGAAGATAACATGACACTATATATGAAGGACTTTTTCCTGCCTGTGGAGCTCAAGTCTGATCCTGGTGGCATCTGGGAGGTCTTGTGACTGGTCCTTTAGTAGTATTTTTTTTTTTTACATTCCCCTGAAGTCATATATCTATCAATACTTTAGAAAATAGAGTTGGAAAAGACTTCACATTTAAAGACACTGATCATGTCTTTTTTTCCTTTCCATTTCTTTTTTCCTAATAGGTTTTTTTTTCATTTTTATTGAAATATTGTTAACATATAGTATTAGTTTTAAGTGTCCAACATAGTGATTCCACAATTATGTACATTACAAAATGCTCAACACAATAAATGTAGTTACCATTCTGCAGCTATACATAGTTATTACAATCTTATTGTCTGCATTCCCTATGCTATGGTGATCATTCTTGTGATCTATTTATTTTATACCTGAAGTTCAAACCCCTTAATCCCCTGCACCTATTTTGCCTATTTCCCCAAGCCCCCTCCCTTTGGCAACCACCAGTTTGTTCTCTGTGTTTGTGAGTCTGTTTTGTTTATTTGTTCATTTGTTTTGTTCTTTGGATTCCACATATAAATGAAATTATATGGCATTTTGCCTTTCTCAGACTTATTTTACTTGGCATTATATCCTCGGTCAATTCATGTTGTCATAAATGGCAAGATTTCTTACTTATTAATTGCTAAGTAATATTCTATTGTGTATCTATATACCATACCTTCTTTATCCATTCATCTACCAATGAATACTTAGGTTGCTTCCATACCATGGTTATTATAATTAATGCTGCAATAAACATAGGGGTACAAATATGTTTTCAAATTAGTGTTTTTATTTTCTTTGGGTAAATATCTAGTAGTAGTATTATTGGGTCATATGGAGTTTCTAATTCTAATTTTTTGAGGAATCTCCATGTTGTTTTCCATATGGTTGTACCAGTTTCACCAACAGTGTTTCAAAGGTTCTCTTTTCTCCACATACTTGCTAATACTTGTTATTTTTTTTGTCTTTTTAATACTAGCCATTCTCACAGGTTGTGAGGTGATATCTCATTGTGGTTTTGATTTGCGTATTTCCCTGATTATGAGTGATGTTGAGCATCTTTTCATGTGTCTGTTGGCCATCTGTATGTCTTCTTTGGAAACATTTTTATTCTCTGCCCATTTTCAATCAAATTATTTGGTTTTTGGTATTGAATTGTATGAATTTATATATTTTGAATATTAACCTCTTATCAGATATATCATTGGCAAATATCTTCTTCCATTCAGTGGGTTGTCTTTTCTTTTTGTGATAGTTTCTTTCACTGTGCAAAAGCTTTTTAGTTTATTTTTCCTTTTGTTTTCCTTGCTTGGGGAGATATATCTAGAAAAATACTGCTAAGGTCAATGTCCAAGAATTTATTGCTTATGTTTTCTTTTAGAATTTTTCTGGTTGCATGTCTTAAATTTAGGTTTTTAATCTATTTTGAATTTATTTTTGTATATGGTATAAGAATGTGATCCATTTTATTCTTTTGCAAGCCCAGTTTTCCCAACACCATTTATTTACAAAACTGCCTTTTCCTCATTGTATATTCTTCCCTCTCTTCTTATACATTAATTGACCATATATGTATGATTTATTTATGAGCTTTCCATTCTGTTCCATTGATCTATGTGTCTATGTTTGTGCCAATACCATACTGTTTTGATCACTACAGCTTTACTATAGTTTGAAATCTGAGATTGTGATACCTCCAGCTTTGTTCTTTCTCAAGATTGCTTTGGCTATTCAGGACCTTTGTGGTTCCATACAAATTTTAGGATTATTTATTTTAGTTCTGTGAAAAATACTATTGGTATTTTGATAGGCGTTGAGCATGCTCTATTTTTCCATTTATTCATATCACTTTCAATTTCAATTTCAATTTCATTCATGTCTTACAGTTTTCAGAGTACAGGTCTTTCACCTCCTTGGTTAAATTTATTCCAAGCATTTTATTATTTTTGATGCAATTGTAAATGGAATAATTTTCTTAATTTCTCCTTTTGCTAGTTTGTTATTTGTGGATAGAAATGCAGCAGATTTCTGTATATTGATTTTATGTCTTGCAACTTTACTGAATGCATTTATCAGTTGTAATAGTTTTTGATGAGTCTATACTGTTTTCTATATATACTATCATGTCATCTGCAAATAGCTTTACTTTTTCCCTACCAATTGGGAAGCCTTTTATTTCTTTTTCTTATCTGACTGGTGCAGCTAGGACTTTTAACACTCTATTAAATAAAAGTGGTGAGAGTGAACAATCATTTTGTTCCTGATTTTAGAGGAAAAGATTTCAGCTGTTCACCACTGACTATGATGTTAGCTATGTGTTTGTGATATATGGTCTTTATTATGTTAAGTATGTGCCCCCCATAGCCATTTGTTGAGAGTTTTTATCATGAACAGATGTTGAATTTTGTCAAATGCTTTTTCTGCACATTTTAAGGTGATCATATGAATTTTATCCTTCATTTTACTAGTGTGTTGTATCATATGATTGATTTGTGAATATTGAACCATCCTTACAGCCCTGTAATAAATTCCACTTGATCATATGACTGTTTCTTTTACTATTTTTTGAATTATTTTAGTTAATAATTTATTAAGGATTTTTCATCTATGCTCACCAAGAATATTAGTCTGTATTTTTCTTTTTCTGTAATGTTTTTGTCTTGTTTTGGTATCAGGGAAATGCTGGCCTTGTGGAATAAATCTGGAAGCATTCTTCCTTTTCCTATTTTTTGAAATAATCTGAGTAGGATAGGTGTTTCCTCTTTTTTAAATGTTTAGTAAAATTCACCTGCAAAGTCATCTGGTCCTGGACTTTTGTTTGTTGGGAGTTTTTTGCTTACTGATTCAATTTCATTACTAGTAATTAATTTTTTCAGCTTTTATTTTTCTTCCTGTTTCAACATTGGAATATTGAAATATTATCCATTTCTTCTAAGTTTTATATGTTTTGGCATTTATTTTTTGTAGTCTCTTATAATCTTTTGTTGTGCTGGTGTAACTTCTCTTCATTTCTGATTTTATTTACTTGAGTCTTCTCTTTGTTTCTTGATGAGTCTGGCTAAAGGATTATCAATTTTGTTTCTCTTTTTGAAGAACCAGCTCTTAGTTTCATTGATCTTTTTTATGTGGGTTTTTTGTTTGTTTGGTTGGTTGGTTGGTTTTGGGTTTTTTTTAGTCTCTAATTCATTTATTTCCGTTCTGATTTTTATTTTCATTCTTGTATTAAATTTGGGCTTTGTTCTTTTTCTGGTTCTTTCAGATGTAAAATTAGATTGTTTATTTGAGACTTTTTGTTTCATGAGGTAGGCCTGCTTGCTATAAACATCCCTCTTAGAAGTACTTTTGCTGTGTTCCAAAGATTTTGAACCATTGTGTTTCCATTTTTAGTTTTCTCAAAGTATTTTCTCATTTCCTCTCTTATTTCTTCATTGACCCATTGGTTGGTTAGTAGTATGTCATTTAGAATCCATGGGCTTGTGGGTTTTTGAGGTTTTGGGTGATTTTTGTTTATTTGTTTGTTTGTTTGCTTGTTGTAATTTGTAGTCTTCTGTGTGTGATATAAGGGATCACATCCTTGAATACTGATGGCCCAGTGCTTAATGAAAAAGGAAAAGAGGAAGATCATTTGGTTCCTGCTCTTCCTGAAACACCTGAAGAGGCTTCTCACCTGGACAAAGTGTTTGGGTACTCCTGAGTTCTCCTGCTTATCAACGCACTAAGAGCCTTCTCTTACAACTAAATTGTTTAAAAATAAACCTAACCAAAGATGTAAAAGATCTGTATTCTGAAAACTATAGAAAGCTTATGAAGGAAATTGAAGAAGATATAAAGAAATGAAAAAACATTCCGTGCTCATGGATTGGAAGAATAAATATTGTTAAAATGTCAATACTACCCAAAGCATTCTGCACATTCAATGCAATCCCAATCAAAATTGCACCAGCATTTTCTCAAAGCTAGAACAAGCAATCCTAAAATTTGTATGGAACCACAAAAGACCCCAAATAGCCAAAGTAATTTTGAAGAAGAAGACCAAAGCAGGAGGCATCACAATCACAGACGTTAGCCTCTACTACAAAGCTGTAATCATCAAGACAGCATGGTATTGGCACAAAAACAGACACATAGACCCATGGAGTAGAATAGACATTCCAGGATTGGACCCACAAACGTATGGCCAACTCATCTTTGACAAAGCAGGAAAGAACATCCAATGGAAAAAAGACAGTCTCTTTAACAAATGGTGCTGGGAGAACTGGACAGCAACATGCAGAGGAATGAAACTAGACCACCTTCTTACACCATTCACAAAAATAAACTCAAAGTGTATAAAGGACCTGAATGTGAGACAAGAAACCATCAAAACCCTAGAGGAGAAAGCAGGAAAAAAACCCTCTGACCTCAGCCACAGCAATTTCTTACTCGACACATCTCCAAAGGCAAGGAAATTAAAAGCAAAAATGAACTATTGGGACCTCATGAAGATAAAAATCTTCTGCACTGCAAAGGAAACAGGCAACCAACGGAATGAAAAAAGATATTTTCAAATGACATATCAGACAAAGGGGTAATATCCAAAATCTATAAAGAACTCACCAAATTCCATACCCAAAAAACAAATGATCCAGTGAAGAAATGGGCAGAAAACATGAATAGACACTTCTCTAAAGAAGACATCCAGATGGCCAACAGGCACATGAAAAGATGCTCAACGTCACTTCTCATTAGGGAAATACGAATCAAAACCACACTGAGATATCACCTTACGCCAGAATGGCTAAAATGAGCAAATCAGGAGACTATAGATGCTGGCGGGGATGTGGAGAAATGGGAACCCTCTTGCACTGTTGGTGGGAATGCAAACTGGTGCAGCCGCTTTGGAAAACAGTGTGGAGGTGCCTCAAAAAATTAAAAATAGATCTACCCTATGACCCAGCAATAGCACTGCTAAGAATTTACCCAAGGGATACAGGAGTGCTGATGCATAGGGGCACTTGCACCCCAATGTTTATAGCAGCACTCTCAACAATAGCCAAATTATGGAAAGAGCCTAAATGTCCATCAACTGATGAATGGATAAAGAAATTGTGGTTTATATACACAATGGAATACTACGTGGCAATGAGAAAAAATGAAATATGGCCTTTTGTAGCAACGTGGATGGAACTGGAGAGTGTGATGCTAAGTGAAATAAGCCATACAGAGAAAGACAGATACCATATGGTTTCACTCTTATGTGGATCCTGAGAAACGTAACAGAAACCCATGGGGGAGGGGAAGGAAAAAAAAAAAAAAAGAGGTTAGAGTGGGAGAGAGCCAAAGCATAAGAGACCCTTAAAAACTGAGAACAAACTGAGGGTTGATGGGGGGTGGGAGGGAGGGGAGGGTGGGGGATGGGTATTGAGGAGGGCACCTTTTGGGATGAGCACTGGGTGTTGTATGGAAACCAATTTGACAATAAATTTCATGAAAAAAATAAATAAATAAAACCAAAAGCAACCTATCTCAGGAAAAAAAAAAAAGAAATTGTTTATATACACAATGGAATACTACGTGGCAATGAGAAAGAATGAAATATGGTCTTTTGTAGTAGTAACATGTAGTAACATGAATGAAACTGGAGGGTGTTATGCCAAGTGAAATAAGTCATACAGAGAAAGACAGATACCATATGTTTTCATTCTTATGTGGATCCTGAGAAACTTAACAGAAGACTACAGGGGAGGAAAAGGAAAAAAAAAAGTTAGAGAGGGAGGGAGCCAAACCATAAGAGACTGTTAAAAACTGAGAAGAAACTGAGGGTTGATGGGGGGTGGGAGAGAGGGTAGGGTGGGTGAGGGGCACTGAAGAGGGCACCTGTTTGGAGGAGCACTGGGTGTTGTATGGAAATCAATTTGACAATAAATTTCATATTAAAAAAATAAAAAATAAACTCAGGATTCTGCCACCATTGCTTTCTTTTATGTAGACCCCAGACCCTCTGAGGTTGACTGGGACCCCCTATTAAGGGAGGCTGCCAGTCACAACAGAAGCTACTCAAGACCACTAGGAGCTTATTGGGTAAATACCCAGAGAGGGGGAAAAATGGTCCTCCAGACAGGAGAGGAAAAAAAAAAAAAGACAATTTTAGTCTTCTGGAGATATGTCATTCTAAAATATTTTGTTTAAGAGAAAAAAGAGGGAGTGAAAGGGATGACTAATTTGCAGGCAGAGCTGCCACAGGGGGAGGATGCTACCTGAAGGCACTGGCCCCTCTCCTTTCCCCTTTTTCTCCCATAAGCCAGAAACAGAAACTGAAAACTGTGGCTGTAAGCAACTAAAAGTTTAAACAAGCAAACCAAAAAATCCCTAAGTATAAGTAGAGAGAGAAAAAAAGGGTAATTAAATAAAAAATATATAAGTATTGTTATGTATTGGTGTAATGGGATTTCGAACCCATTTGTTCATGACAAAGACAGAAAGATGAACTTGTTTTTAGAAGCAAAGTTGTTCCGATACAAAAATGAAGTAAGCCGTATGAGATTGTCATCTTATCCTTTGCCCTTGATAAGAAGTCAGCAGCTCATGTGGTGAGGGGCCCCACTGGAGTTCTATCAAGAAAAACATATGAAGAAACCATTATGGCAAGGGGACACTTTAACTCAACACCAAGAGTTTGTGAGGACAATCTGAGAGTGTTTGGTCTGGGCAAGGCTACACTTTGCTGATATGAAAGAGCTTTCCAAAGACATGGGGCAATGAGTTCCTGCCACAGTAAAGGCCACTATTTACCTGCAGTGGCAAAAGCCTCGCAGCAGCCTGGCTCTAAAAAGACACTTTTGCCTGTCAACACCAGCACCTTTGTTCCCTAGCAACGTGTCTAGTAATGAGAGACTTTTACTTTGTACTGGCCGTTGAACTTCTCTCTCTAATACCAACTAGTATAAAGGTCCACCCCAACTAAATTTGGACTTTATTCCTTTCATCGCTCCTTGCCTGAAATGACAATATGATTAATCAGTCATTGGCTTGGGGTATGTTATTTCTTTACAGCCTATTAAAAGACATTATCCTGTATGCTTATTGCCTTGTAAAATTCTTGCACCAAACTTGAGTTAAATCATTGGCAAAGACAATCCCAGTCTCTGGAAGTTAATCTGCCTCTCAAAACAAAACAAGGGCCAGAGACTTATTTTAATTTTAATTGGATAAGTGGCTCTATCTTCATATTTGTTATAAACCATTGGCCCATTGCCTAAAAATTGTCCCCTTCAGGTTCAAGAACTCGGGATTCTCTTTTCTCACGGATACCCAAAACATCAATCAAAATCATGACTCTGTGTATACTAAGGCCACAACACCAGGCCATGCCAGGGCATTCTACATTCCCGTCAGAGTTACAGGCTTTACAAATACTAAGACACACATTTTATTTCTCAGAATACACAATGCCAGGCTCCTGGAAGTAAATAAATGAATAAATAAATAATAAATCTGCTATGTCCCTGACAGTTCCCAGGTAACCAATGTAATTGAGAGACACTTCTCAAATAACTGGTTTTACTATTCCAGACTAGCAACTAAACCTCTAAAAGAGCTTCTATTTTGTACCAGGCCTTAATCTATTTTAACAGATTTTCTATCTCGCCCCCAGCCCCTAAGGTTTGGAGGTCGGATCCAGGGCGCATATTCTTCTGAAACCCATACGCCATATGTTTTTCCAAAGTCAAGTGGTTGCTCATGTGACAATAGGACTGATTTGAATCTATACTTGCACTGAACACAAAACTGGTCTAGTGCAGCTGTATACCTTCTATGGATGGTGGTTTTATTACTCCTGGTCTCGGGTTTTCCTGGGCATAATCTAGAGGTCCAAATACCCCAAATAAGCCAATTTTTTGATCCAACATGGAATATGCTCAGACCCATATCAATTCAAGTGGGTTCCTACTTAGAAAGACATCCCTGTCCCACATCCCAGACGACATCACCTGGCCCAGCTCATCCCTGGAAATGACACGGCCTCAGTTGACATCACCCTACCCAAGACTTCACCTTAGACTCCAATCCAACCCCTGTGTCACAGACAACTTCATTTTAATCTGAAATCTATGCCCATGGGCTGCCTATCCTAAGGTACAAATTGAACACGGTACATTTTTTGCTTTTCTTCCTTTTATATTAGGGATCTATTGTGTTTCTGAGCTCATGTGTTTAGCTCATGATCCTGTTACACTCCTTGCTCTTTGCCAAAATGAAATCCCTCTCCCCAGTATCTAAAAGGAAGTCTGGTAAAGGTTACTACTGCCTGTGCCATTCAAGAAATTAATGAAAATTATGGTTGTCACCCGGAGATACCTGCCTCTTGTCAGTCAAGACCCACTGGGTAAAGGACCACCCACCCTTCAGTGCCTTCTCCTACTATCCCCGCCAGCTTAGCACCACTGCCTGCTGCCTTGGTCTCCAATCATGATCACCATATGAGTCCTTCCCCTTAGTTACACACAGTCCCACTAATATTTACATATACTTTACTAACTTATCAGTTCATACCCTCCAACAACATAATTGCTGAACTTGCCACCTTGACCCAAAAAATGCACCGAGATATTATTGTCAAACTTACACTTTTTAACAGCTCCTAATTCCACCAAGGTATTGTTGTTAGAGACCTCCCAAAACTCTAGATCTATTTTCTTGGATTATGCCATATAATAAAAAGCATATTTATGGGCTGGCCTACAAGGACTCCATATACCTCTACTTGTGTTCCTCCATACTACTTTCATAATAAAATATTTTCTTTGTTATTTGGGGCAACTTATGCCCTACTCCCTAAAAGTTTCCATGACCATCACACCAAGATTTCTTTAATATGATGTCAAAATATCAGATGATAGATTGAATTAAGTATGCTTTAATATTCTGTATTTTATGACGTTTTGATATCTTGGAGGGCATTACAAACTTGAGGATGGACTGCCCCTCCCAGGGCTAGTTATTTCCTGATGACAGCAACTGGAAGAATACTTCTCACGTGCAAGTTAAGCTCTTCTTTTATCCCAAGCAAGATGGACCCTCACATAGCAAGCTCATATTCACCCCACCCTAAATCCACCCAAAGCCAAGTACCTGACAGCTAGGAACACCTGTAGGCCCCAAAGCCCCCCTGAAATTATTCAAACTGGCCAATCCAAAACTGTTTACTTTGCCCAGCCTGACCTTTCCCCTGGAAACCATAATAAGGGCTCTGGCTCCAGCTTCCCCCTCCCTCTTGATTCTACTTCCTGACCAAACCAGATGCTTCCCTGTGTGGTCCTGCGTGGCATGGCATGCCCCCTTCTCTTGGGAAATGTAAGCTATAATTTTTTCTTTCAATTCCATTGGCCTCTCCTACAGCCATTTAGTCACTCCCATAAATTAAAATCTCAAAGGTACACTTTGAGACAGTAGTCCTACACAACTCTTACCTTCCATGAGTTATAAGAAACTTCTAATGAATTCCCAATTTTGTTTCTGCTTTTTTCAGTTTTCTTCCTATTATTACAATCAGAACAATATGATAAATGCAAAATTCAATTAGAACTAATAAGTATGTACTAAATGTTTTCTAAGCTTCATATTTGAGCTCTGGGCTAGAGATGTCACTTCCCAGGATGACGGTGGCACGTACATGAATGAACCACAACAAGGTGACAAATCAACTATAATAATGGTGAAGTCTGTGAAAAATTTTAAGAGAACCCAGATGAAAGAATATTGAAATCTGTCAAGGGCTCAGGGAGTCAAGTACTGGGAGAATTTGCCAGGTAGATAAGGGTGGGATGGAATCTTAGGCAAAGAGCAGTTGGGCAGAGGTAATGTGTCCTGAAACAGCCTGATATGTGGGGAGAAGAGTGGATAGTAAGATACAACTGAAGCCCAAGGACATGTGTGTATAGTGTAGTGGGTATTGACCTTGAAGCTGACTGGGATCGAGAAGGGAAAGGCCACATATATCAGACTCAAAAATTTGGACCCCATTCTATAAGCGGATAAAAAACTATCAGAGGCTTGAGGCTAGAAGTGACACTATGTCACCACCATAGCAATCATCAGATAGTGAGCCAGAGACTAAGCTGGCAGTCTCAAGAGTAGGAGACAAATCACACTCATCTTGCATTCCCCACCATGACTGATATTGCATTTTGCATAGGGTGGTTACTGAGTGATGATTGAATAAATACTGTTCTTTTTCCTCCAGCTCTTGAGTGTCTCTTAGCCAGTTTCAGGCTCTTAAGAAATTCTCTCTGCCTCTGGCTAGGTTAGATGTCCTCACCCAGATCACCCCAGCTTTCCCTCCAATATAGCAATTACTCCTATATTGTCATGATTGGTATCCTTGTCTTCCCCCCATTGTCTGCCATCATTTTAATGAAAAAGACATGTCACTCTGAACTGCATTCCAGCCAATGACAGAGAGAGCCTGACACCTTAGACGCTTCGTGAGTGCTCTTTGTGTGAATAGAAGAATGAAGGAATGACAGAATGAATGAATGATTGCATGGCAGAATGAATGATGTTTGGTTAGAGGTCAGCCCTGTACTTCCTAGAGCCAGCCAATGTCAGCATGTGAGAGTGTTTGGTTCTCTGGGCATGGGTGCCATTGACCCCAGGTGCCTTAAAGTCCTTTTCAGAGCTGTTTTCCGATGACTTTCATCTAAATATCTTCACCTCTTCATGTGACAGAAGCAGCAATTCCTTTGCCCAAGTTCATGGTGACTCACAGCAGTAACACAGAAAAAGGGAAGCTTGTCTTCTCCCTTTGCCAGCTTTCCAGCGTGGCAACTGGCACGCTTTGTAACAAACATCAGTTAGAGAATGAAAATTTAAAAGGGAGAATTTTCTGCCCCGAGATACTGAGGTGGCAGGTGTGTATACATGTGTATACCCACATGTGATATAGGTGTGTGTGCATGTGTGTGCATGTTTCATAGGTGCACAGCCATCTGTGTACTTTGGCAATTTTATCCAAAAGGATCAGACTTTTTTAAAAGATGTTTGCGATGTTTTGGAGTGGTATTCTGTTTTTTTTTAAAGGTATGAAGAACACGAAAATGATCAATGAACTTTCCTTCTATGGAATATTTGTTATAAGACACTAAAAAAATTTTAAGGAACATATAAAACATTGAAACAGCTCTGTCACTTAAGGTAAAAGCCCTTAACTATTATTATTAGGTCTATCTATTAAAAATTTCTGTTCCTCTGCCAATTTTACCTACCACGAACAGCAATTTCTTTTGGCTTAATTTAATACAAAACCATGAGTTACTTTTTAGATGGATTCAGAAAAAGAACCAAGTTTTGCACATGGGTCTCAAAATTCTGTGACAGGATTTTGGTCATTTCCATTAAAAAGTACTGACTAAAAACTAATAATTTAAAACTGCCACACACACACGCTCACAAATGCTCCACAAAACATTCTCCTTTCTTTTTGAAGGTTTTACAATACATTGTCATCATTAACCAGTCTCTTACTATCAAACTTAAATGGCCAATTGACACAAACATTTCTGAGACCATTCTTGCACCACTGATTAAGACTAGGGTGTCAGGTATGGGGGATAATATTAATTTAGTCTTCTGAGCTTTCTGGGCAGACTTGGTGACCTTGCCAGCTCCAGGTGCCTTCTTTTCCACTGTTTCGATGACACCCACAGCAACCATCTGTCTCATGTCACAAACAGCAAAACAGCCCACAGGAGGATAGTCAGAGAAGCTCTCAACACACATAGGCTTGCAAAGAACCATATCAATGATGGCAACATCACCAGATTTCAAGAACTTGGGACCATCTTCTAGCTTTTTTCCAGAACAACGATGAATCTTTTCCTTCAGTTCAGCAAACTTGCAGGTAATGTGAGCTTTGTGACCATCCAGCAGAGGTACCTATCCAGCACTGACTTGGCCTGGACGATTCCAGATAATCACCTGTGCCACGAAGCCAGCTGCTTCCATTGGTGGGTCATTTTTGCTGTCACCAGTCACATTGCCACAACGAACATTTTTGCAGATATATTCTTGACATCGAAGCCCACGCTGTCCCCAGGAAGAGCCTCACTCAAAGCTTCATGGTGCATTTCAACAGATTTTACTTCACTTGTAACATTGACAGGAGCAAAGGTGACCACCATGACTGGTTTAAGAACACCGGCCTCCACTCGGCCCACAGGGACAGTACCAACACCACCAATTTTGCAGATGTCCTGAAGGGGCAGATGCAAGGGCTCATCAGCTGGACGAGTTGGTCCAGAGCTTCAAGCAGAGTGGTTCCATTGGCATCGCCCTTTGTACGGTGACTTTCCATCCCTTGAACCAAGGCATGTTAGCACTCGCTCCAGCATGTGGTCACCTTTCCAACCAGAAATTGGCACAAATGCTACTGTGTCAAGGTTGTAGCCAATTTTCTTAACGTAGGTGCTGACTTCCAGGGGCTCAGTGGAATCCTTTTATTAACACCAACAATATGTTGTTTCACACCCAGTGTGTAAGCCAGAAGGGCATGCTCACAGGTCTGCCCATTCTTAGAGAGACCTGCTTCAAATTCACCAACACCAGCAGTGACGATCAAGACAGCACAGTCAGCCTGAGATGTGCCTGTAATCATGTTTTTGATAGTCTCTGTGTCCCCGCACACCTATGATGGTCACATAATACTTGCTGGTCTTGAATTTCTACAGGGAGATATCAATGGTGTTACCATGATCACATTGAGCTTTCAGTCTATCCAAGACCCAGGCATACTTGAAGGAGACCTTGCCTATCTCAGCAGCCTCCTCAAATTTTTTGAAGTTCTTTTGTGGATCCCACCACATTTGTAGGTCAGATGACCAGTAGTGGTAGACTTCTCAAAACTACACGTTCAAGGGCGATGATGTTGAAATGAGTCTTTTCCTTTCCCATTTTGGTTTAGGTTTAGTGGTGGCTTTCATGACACCTGTGTTCTGGTGGCAAACCCACTGCAAGAAAGCTAGGATTAATAAACTTTAATAGATTGTCAATTTGCATTCATACCAAATGCTATCCCTTATCAATTCTGCAGGTTCTTATTTTTCTAAAGTAAACCTTTAGCACTATGCACCACCTGATTTGCTAAATAGGAATTCAGAAATCCCATGACTAATGAGCAGTTTAAGCTTGGAATGCCAATACTGTTCAGCAGGTCTAAGATGAATGTTTTTTGCCACCTAATTAGCTTTCAGCTGATGTTGTTTAGCCAACTTCCTCCTTTTCTGCCATTGATTAAGTTTTCAAAGCACATGATGTGACAGATTAATATCACTTTGATGCAGCAACTCAGCATTTTGTCTAAACATGAGGTCACTTTTGACAGAGGGACTGATTTTCTACCAAGTATGGCCTGGTATCACTGCGGAGTTAAGATTCAGCTCAGAACAAAATCGCACCCAGTAATAGAATGATGACTGCACTTACAGGTGCCAGCCCCCTATGTCAAAGAACCATATTGCAGTACCAAACAAATGAGAGTAAAAAGTAAAATCAGATTTTGAACTTAAAACCACCTGCCAGTGACCAGAATGCATGAGGCATGCATTCAACTACCAGCCTTAATCTGTGGGTATCACCAATTATGTTCAGACTTTATGGACTCCCCCCCATGGAAACCTGACATCCATCATTTAAATCTTTGAAGAAGAGAAGAATGACATAACCCCAATCATGAGAAAAACCCCAGGCAAGCTCCAAAAGAGACACAGTCTCAAAACACCTGTCCAGTCCTCCTGAAAACTCTCAAGGTCATCAGAAAAGAAGGAACAGCTAAGAGTCATCACAGGCAAGAGGAACTTGAAGAGTCATGATGTTAACTGTCATGTGGAATCTTGGCTGGGATCGTCCATTAGGGGATGAAAACTTATGTTCACATCCAAATCCCCACATGAATGTTTATAACAGCTTTATTCATAACTGCAAAAACATGTCAGAAGAAACCGATATGTCCTTTGGTAGGAGAATGGATAAACTGTGGTCCATCCAGACAATAGAAATATTATTTAGTGCTAAAAAGAAATGAACTATCAAGCCATGAAAAGACATGGCGGGAATTTGAAATCATGTTAGTGAGTGAAAGAAGCCAATCTGAAAAGAATAAATTTGGTGTGATTCCAACTGTATATTTGTGAAAGGCAAAACTATGAAAACAGTAAAAAAGATTGAAGATTACCAGGGGATGGGGGCAGAAGAGATAAATAGGCAGCACACAGGATTTTTAGGGCAGTGAAAGTACTCTGTATGACGCCATAATTGTGGAAACATGTCGTTATACATTTGTCAAAAGACATAGATTTACACCAAGAGTGAGCTATTTTGGAAACTGTAGACTTTGAGTAGTTATAATGTGCCAAGAAAGGCTCATCAACTATAATAATTGTACCTCTCCAGTGGACGATGTTGTCAAGTGTCATTAGCTGTGTCAGAGAGTGACAGGGTATATGTGGTAATTCTCTGGGAATTTTTCTGGAGGGCTGGACAAAGGATGAAGTTCAACCAGTAATAATATATCTATATTGGCTCGATGGTTTTATAAATGTAGCACTATAATGTAAAAGATGAATGGTAGAAAAATTTGGGTGAGAAGTGGAGCAAGAGAACCAACTTTACAATTATTTATAAGGCTAGGGGTGCCTGGGTGGCTCAGGCAGTTAAGTGTCCAACTCTCGATTTCGGCTCAGGTCATGATCTTGCGGTTCATGGGTTCAAGCCCTGCATCGAGCTCTGAGCTGACAGCACTAGGCCTGCCTGGGATTCTCTCTCTCCCCTTCTCTCTGCCACTTGCTTGCTCAGGCATGTGTTCTCTCTCTCTCTCTCATAAATAAACTTAAAAACATACCAATTATTTTGTAAGGCTAATAATATTCTTATATTTGAAAATACGTGAATTTAGAATGAGAAGAGAAAAAAATGAGAGTTTACAATTTACCAAAGTTTGAGAGCATTAATTTCTTTTTAATAAGAACATTGGAAGCGGCCTCCATTTAATTCTTCTCCAGTGGTGTGCCAGGCATGTGCTCTGCCCACCTGAGCCTCAGCTCCATGTCTATACCTTGAAGATCCACATGTACTTCCTCCTAGGGTTCATGTGGGAAAAAGTCAATGAGCCTCACATATTTCTCCAGGAGTCAGTAATCCCCTTGGTCCTGGGAGCATGGGGAGCTGGAGGGAACTCGTTGTGGATAGCCTTCCTGGGGCCCCAAGCCTCTCCAGTCTCCCCAGGGCACTGTAGTACAAGTGTAACATTTTCTGAGTATATCAACATGTGAAATAATAGCTCAGCCTCAGCACAGTGCTGGCACACTGTATACACTAACTGGCAATGATGGTCTATTTCTCTCCACGAACATCCATGAAAGGGTGGAGGGCATAACTAAGGATGAAGGGACCAATGACTCCAACAGGGAGGAGATGACATTTGAGCCAAATCTTGAAGATAAGCAGGTGTGTGCCTGGTAAAGTAGGACTGCGGGCATTCCATGTAAGGGGAACAGCAGAATCAACAACTGGAAGGAAGAAGCAAATGCACCAAATATTCAAGAAATGTTGGTGGGGGGGGGGGGGTGTTGAGTGTGTCCAGAATGGAGAGAGAGAGAGAGATAGTGTGTGTGTGTGTGTGTGTGTGCGCGCGTGTGTGTGTGTGTGTGTGTAAATGAGTTTGGAATGACAGGCTGAGCCAAAAGGGGAAGAGCTACACAGCTTAGGGTAATATTTTCCATCTGGTTGGAAAAGAACAATCAAGGCAAAAGTTGGAATGAGATCACAGGAAGGCTGAAGGTCCATGCAAAGCTAGTGGGGGGATGTTCCATGCTCCCTAGCAAAGGCCAGAAACAATTCTCAGAAAAATATTCTGGGGTCCATGTTTCCTTATAATATACTTCATGTTCTGACCTACAGTCTCCTTCCAGAAAGAACATGGCTGCCACCCGAGGATCAAGACAAATTTCTTGTTTTGTAGCTCCCTGGGAAACAAAGCAGTTTCATTTTTCCTATTTCCAAATAATCCCCCTAAATACCACATTGTGAGCGTGTGTATATGGAGGTCATGGTTTAATAAGGTGTATGGGGATGGATCTTGGGGTGATCTTGTTTTATAAGAAGCTTGGAGTTTGGGGGAAATAGCCACCTCTGATGGAATTCATGAAGAAACTCTTTGAACCTCTGAGTGATCCAGTCAATATCCCTATCTCTGTGACCTTGGAATTCCCAAACAGGTGGATTTTGAATGGAAGCCAATCATAGTTATGACCTTTGGTATCTTTATTGTGGGCCAGGACAGTGTTTTTAGAAAATTTCTATTAGATGCCAACCCAATTTCATATGTACACGTCTGGGTGTTAATGTACCTCTTAGAAGTACATGAAGTCTCCTCTTTTATTTTTACAAAACTATATGTGAAAAGAATTCATGAGATCTGAAAATACTGACTCTCATGCCAACATGTTCTTAGTCAACTGTTGCTGTGTGTTAACACTTAGATATCAGGAACCATCCAGTTTGTCACACTCCTTACTGTTTCTATTATCCCTGTCCCAAAGGCAAGGGTCAATTGGCATTTACTATCACTCTGGTGTTATTGTTTCTTTATACTTGACTTATAAAAATAAATAAATAATTTTTTGTGCCCGAATAACATGAAAAGTGGGGTGACAACATGTAGCAATGTCCACACCTTCTTTATGACATGAGTCTCCTTCAATATACTTATTATAAAAACCAAGCATGTCTGTTTTTAACGAATACAACTTGAAACCCCAATATGAGCCAAACTTACTCTGCTTCACTTTCTGTGAATAGCTCAACCCCATAAAATACTTAGCACGTAGCCCCATATAAACTACTGTTATTGTCAGCAATCTGTAGATGAATAAATGGAGATTCAGAGAGGTTATTGTTTGGGGTAAGGTCACAGAGCTAAAAGAATGCCATCTCCGGATTCCACATAGGTCATTCTGGTACGAGACCCTGCCAATAGAAGGCCAACCAGAGAGAAGTCCTTTTGTGGGACCTGAAAGTGAATATTTTCAGCAGAAACCCCCCAGACCAGGAACACACTCTCTATCAGCCTCTCAGAGCCCATGGATTCCTCTGCCCACACAGTAACTTCAGGTGCCTCAGTGAAAATGGGCTCAAACTGAGATGGCTTCCCCAGCCTCAGTTAATCATTCACCAAGTATTTCTTGAGAGAGACAGGTAGGAAAGTTCAGACAATGCATGCTGGTAGTCCCAGGGTTCAACTCTGGGTTCCTCATCCTCCCAGCTCTGTGACTTTGGACAAGCCCTGAATTATCAATATACTCCAATTTTCCAGCTGTAAAATGGTAAGAATCCTAGTTACCATATCTTGGGGGTGGGTATGATGGGAATTCAGGGAGAGCTTTAGGTAAAATGGGCAGCACGGGGCTTGGAAGCTACGATAGTTTTTGTTATTGTTTACCACTCTCCCACAGATACTGCTACTGGGGTCCTTATCCCATCAAGGAGGGTCTCTGCAAGGCTGAGCTGTCCTCCTATCCTGGCCCTGGGGGAAAGGGGAGCACTTAGAAGAAGCAAGTGTAATGCTCTGCATGTACCCCACTCGCATAGGATTACATCAACCACTTTCCTTGCAGGAACTGGCTCCCTCCCAAGGGGCGTGGCTGGGAGGCGTGCGATAAAGATTGACAGGTGTGTGTGTTATAAAATCCCTTTCTTCCAGGGCTCCCTAAAAGAAGGGCCTTCCGTGGCTGGCACTGCAGACAAGACAGCTGAGGGCCAGCAAGCTCACTCTCACATCTGGGATTGCATTGGATCTGCATACTGAGAGCAAGGTAAGAGCCTGGCTCTTTTAAGAGTTTCATTCTCCACCTTTTTTTCTCATACCCCTGAGGACATCAGGAGCCTGGGCTATGGATCCCATCAGGGACACATGGAGGCAGAGTCCCAATGCTCTAATAAACAAGGGGGTATTCACGTGGTATACCTGGGCCCCTGTCCGCCCTTCATTCAGGAGCCCACACACCTGTGACTGTCTCCCTCTCTCAGTCTTAAGGAGAGGCCACATGCCCAGGGTGGAAATAAGATCTCAACCATTTTCTGGGCCTGCTCCTTATACAAGAAAAATCTGTGTTTTCTTTTAAAACGGAGCAGGGACAATATGAATCATCTTATCATGAACGACACCAAATGAAACCCTGAGTAATCCATAACTTTTCTTATTTGTTGTCAATATTTTCCAAAGGACAGAGTAAAGTTGAAAGGCAAGAGGTGAGCAAAGTTGGTCGTATACAAAAGACCAAAGAGATCAGGTCTGGCTTCTTTCCCAGCCTTTTCACTTGCCCAATATGGGATATTGAGCAATTTATTTGCCAGGATGAGCCTGAACTGTTACATCTGTTACCTGGGGGTGATTTATTTTTACTTACCAGAGACAGCTGTTGAGTGGATTAGACAAGGTGAGAATCAAATAGTGGTTGAGGGCATAGCACATAGTAGGTGTCAAGTAGAAGCACTATTTCTCTTCTCCCCTCAACATTTTTTGTAATGCTAACCTGATAAAATCCATGCAGTTTAGTGTAGCATTCAAGGTCATCCTAGTTATTCAGTTATTTATTTTTAAAAGCATTGGTCAAGAGCTTTCTACATGGTCAGCACTGTGCCACAACAAGGCTCAAGAAATCGATTAGGTATCACCCTTCCCTTCAACTTCCTAGTCTAAATGCTGTGGTAGAAATTCACCCCATCCATCTGGTTTACTTTGTACAGTCAAATTGGATTACCTCTGCTCCTTCATGCCTTTCCTTAGGCTCTTACTGCCCCCTCTCACAAACCCATCTATCTCAGAGTGGCCAAACGCCACACATCTTGAACTTTCGGCCAATCATCACCTTTCATGCCACTTTCCGTGTTCTTTCTCGTTGTGTGATCACCTGAGTCCATGTAGAACTGGGTTAGAAATCCAGCACATGGAGCGAGAGGCGACTTTGGCAATTATTTCATCTAACACCTCGATATCCAGGGGAACTGAGATCAGAGAGGAGAGTGACTTGGCCAAGATCAAGTTGGGGGCCGAATTGGGCCAGACTACTTGTTAATGCTATTTAAATTCCTCAAAAAGTTTCTTCTAATCTCTAAGATGCGACCTCCTCATTCACACTGATAAATCCAACATCTAGTCTAGTGCGTGGTATATAGTAGATGTTCCATAAATGCTTGTTTAATGAGTGAATGAAGGAGTGAGTGAGTGAGCAAATGCAGGAGTAAAGGACTAGTGAGTGAGGGATAAGAGTTCATTTGGCTCAGGACGTGGTGAATGAAGGAAGGAAGAGTAGGTTTTTGACATTCAGGACTCTGGTCAAGCAGAAATGTGAACAGATGGGCTGCTGGTCTAGTAATTCCAGGATCCAGAGGATTCTTGACCTCACTCTTAAGGAGACACATGTCGGGATGAAGGGAGAGTCATCTGCAGCCCTGCATTGCTGAACTATTGCCAAGCACTGATTCACCTGTTCTTGTCAAACAGGTTCCCACCACACTGAAGCCATGAGGATCCATAGCCTCACCCTGTTCTTCCTTCTTCTGGCTGCTCAGGTGTCACTGGTGAAGAGCAAAAAGGAAGCAAAGAATAGACATGTCAGCAAAGGCACCACAGAGAAATTGCATACTCTGGGAGAGTCCCAGATTGAGCCACCCAAGTGCCTGACCAAAGGCAAATTTGTCACCCAAGACCATGCCAAATGTAGATGGGAGGTAACTGAGCAAGAAAAGGGCATAGTGCTGAAGGTCGAGTGCACCCGACAGGACAACAAGTTTTCCTGTGTCTTTACGGGCAATCCAACTTCCTGCCTAGAGTCAAACAAGAAGAATGTCTATTGGAAACAAATTGGCCGGAACCTGCGCTCTCAGAAGGTCCTCTGTGGGGATGCCAAAACCATCCTGAAAACCAGAGTGTGCAGAAAGAAGTTTCCAGAATCCAATCTCAAGCTGGTGAATTCCACCCTGATTTGGAACAAGAAACCCAGCCAGGAGTTAATGGAACCCTCATCCAGGGAGCAGAGCAAAGCCAGTGAAGCCTCCCTCATGGAGCCTAACAAAGCCAAAGAGTTATCCCTTAAGGAGCAGATAAAGGTCAAAGAACACATCCCCTCTGGCCCAGCAGAGACCCAGACCACAGCCACCAAGGATCCCAAGTGTGCAGAGGACCCAGACTTGATAAAGCAGAAGATGGCCCTGGACTACTGTGGGGAATCCTGGAGCTCCATCTGCAAATTCTTCATCACCATGATCCAGGACAATACATGCTAATGAGATCAAAAGAGAACAGAGTCCTTTAGGAGGTGCTATGTAAACCTCTTTAGCATGTGGTAAAGCTCTCCGAGTAAGATGAACATTTGTGCTGTGAGAGTGCAGTAGAATATTTAAACAGATTTTATAATTTTTGCTTTTGTGTTTTGGAATTTGCTTTATATTCATTTCCTTAAATTTTACTTTCAGGGGTTGTTTCCCTCAGCATATGTTTCCATGGCCCACAAAGCTATGTGCAGACGAGCAGCAAGGACCATTTTCTGAGTTGAATGAGCCAGAGTGATGATTTCAGTGCAATGCACTTTCTGGTGAATTAGCAAAGTTAATAAAGCTCTGGATGTTTTTCAGAAATATGTTCAGACAATTTTTTTGTTTCTTTATGTCAACTTTCAATGAACTCATAAACAGTCCCCGTATATCCGTGGAAAAAAAATATCTAAGTAATGATGTTTTGTTTCCCACCCATCCTAAGTCATCCCCAAAGATGACCCATTCAAGAATCCTTATCTTTGTCTTCTCATCCATTGGTCCATGGGGTTTGTGGCTAACTGCACTGTAATAATTAGGATCCCTGATTTCAAGTGGGACAAATAAGGCATGGAATAATTAAAAACACAAATCAGGGTCTCACAGATGGTAAGAAGGGAGGCAAGATTTGAACCCAGAACTTCTGTACAGCCAAGTACACAGCTAGAGGAATGCCCTCCACTTAGGTCAGGGCTGGACATTACTTCTTGCTATATTTGGGACCCCAGATTTTGAGAAGCTCATTTCTGGCCTGGGGAAAAGGGGCTTGGTTAAGTACAGTGTCCTGTGATGAAAATTCCAAAGGAAAGAGGAAAAGGCAATGTGGAAAACCAGAGAGAGGAGGTGAAAGTTACTGGAAAAACTCTGGTTGAACTTCACGGAGGAGGTATTATGGAGCTGAAATTTGGAAAGGGTATCCTTGGGTAGGAAATAGGGCAGAATGGAAGCACTTTGGACAGATGACAGCATGTGTGAAGGCAAAGAAACGTAAAAATCCTAGAAGCTGGGACAAGACCTGTGGCTGGAATATGGTGGGATGTAGGGATGACACTACTGTTAGTCATTCACATGTTAGTAAGAAGGATCTGGAACTGTTTTTATTCAGGAGCTGGGGAGAAAGGAGGATTGTAGCTCCAATGTCTTGTCACAATTTCACTAAGAGCAAAAGGAGTAAAAGATGGTTAAAAAAAACCCTGCACTTTAGAATCTCTGAAAGTTATAAGGAGGAATGGCATGTGGGATGGAAGAGTGGACATTTACACTCACCAAATTACCAGGACCTACAATGAGGATTGTCAGTGGCCAATCCAGTGTGACAGCCTCAGAGATACGTTTGAATGTCATTATTCACATTATCACCACTAACATCTCTCTCCCACTTGCTATGTTCCAGACACTGGGCTCTTTCCATGGTGTCTGCATACATTCACTCATTCACTCCTTCATTCAACATGTAACTTATTAAGCACTGACTCTGCCAGAGTCTGTTCTAGGCACTGGAGATACATCAGTCCACAGCGTGATATTCTGCATCATCCCCCATGCAGCTATCAGTAGAGAAAGTGATGACAAAATCAAAAACATACAAGAGACAGGGAAAGTAAAGGAGAACAGGGTAACAGTGATGAAGGGTACCCAGTCTTAGGCAAGACGGTAAGGGAAGACTTCTCTGTGGAGGTAACTTTTGAGACTAGACGTGTATGAAGTGAAGAAGCAAGGCTGGTAACTCTCTGGGGTAAAGAGGTTCCAAGCGGAGGGAACAGTCAGTGCAAATGCCCTGAAATTAATTAGTTTATTTATTGCCTACTGTGAGCTCCTACTATATGCCAGACACTGTTCTAGGGCTAGAAAATGGCAGCAAACAAAAAGAAAAAAAATCTTTCTTTTTCATGGTTCTTATATTCCAATGACTAGCTCATGCTTGGCATGTTCAGAAACATCAAAGGTTGCAGAACAATTGCAGGACAGAACCCAGGACCTGATTTATGAACCTTACCCCCATTTGCAAGAGAACTGAACCACCATCCCAGTCTGTCCCAAGCTTCTCTTAGCCACTCCATAGGAGGGACACAGGTTGTGAACTTTCTGGATCTTCTCCCCTACTCATACACTTTGGTTCTACATAGTCCTGTTGAACACTTCCAGGGGTCATTAAAAAATAACACTATGTTATGAGTGACATAAACATTGAAGAACTGACCAAACTAGATTCAAAGACTTTTAAGGTCATTTACAGCCCAGGAGGTGGTGGTTTTTCTTGTTCACTCATGGACTTTGGCCTCTGGAAAAACTGGGAGGTGGTTTGTTTCCAACATGGTGGAGTCATCTAGACTTGGGCTGGAGGTTTGCCTCTAATGCTTCCTGCACAGCATCACTGTGCCAAGTATTTAACTCTTCTGAACTCCAATGAACTCATCTCAACAATGGAGACAATGAAACCCACCTTTAAGGGCTGCTGTAAGACTCACATTGGTCAATAAATCTCAAGCACCTAGTGACCCACTGCTTGCTCAGGAGCTGTTCAACACAAGTGATTGTCTAAAGTTCACAGCACTAGTCGTGGAGGGAGTTGAAAAGGTCCTTGTCCTTTAAAAGTTAGAGTTTATTATTTTTTTAGTACAAAAAGGGAATAGGAACCAGTATATTGATAACCTAATATGTGCCAGTGGCTTTGCCTCTTCTTTTATGTAATACCCCCAACACCCCCGTCTAGTAAGTGTGATCCATCCTTATTTCCTAGATTAGGAACTTGAAGCCCAGAAAAGCTGAACAACTTTCCAGGGTCACAAAGCATGAAATGGCAGAGGCTGTAAGTGAGAAAGCCAGGTCCAGAAGTCCCCCCCGCCCTTTCTGTGTCTGAAGCTCATGATTTTCTTTGCTTGATGGGAGAAGAATGAAATTTGTGGTTTTAGACTTGGACCAAGATGTGAAGTGAACAGGATGCCTGTCACTTCCATGCACGTATCCCCTTCCATGCTCTACAAAAAGTAAGTTCCAGAAGCTAAAGCTTTTGTTCATGCTCAGCCTTCCTTCATAGTCATATCCCAAGGCAATGTTTTAAAAACACAGTAAAAAAAAACAAAAAACAAATTTAAAACACAACAAAGATTTTTCATTAGCTTCCATCCAACTTGCCACTCAATATTTTCTCTCTGGAGACTTTCTGAATGTGAAGCAGAGAGGCCAGCTTGTGTGTGTGTGTGTGTGTGTGTGTGTGTGCGCACTTAAGATACGATTCCCTCTTAATAGCAAGAGACAGGACACTTTCAGATAGGTAAGAGGTGTTTCAGGATGGCATGTCTGCATTCCCTAAGCAGCTCAGCAATGGGATTGTCTTATATTCCTTATAAAACTACCTCTCAGCAGAAAGAGAGCCTCTTCCCTGCCTCCAGCACTGGCTCTGTGTAGTAATTCACAACCATACCAGTACTGACTTGAATCTCTGGAGTCCGGCCCATCTCACCTGGCCTCCTACCCATTCACCTCTTTCCCCAGGCTCCCTCTGGAATTGTTCTTGGCAGAACAAGGAAAGGAGGCAAAAGTGTTTGGAGCCGACAAACGCGAGGATAGCCGTCATCTGTGGTGTTGGTTCTCATAATGCCACATACACAGTACTCCCCGTGAAATGTCTCTCATGAAGTGAGACTTCATGAACAATGTGCAAGAAAACATCCATCAGGAACCCTGCTAAATGAGGGATCGGGATGAAAAATGGAAGAGATTCCAGAAAAAGGGTGTTTCAGAATCTCATGAACTTGATGTGGGTTATCCAAGGGGAATTTTCATCAAGGCAGTTGGATATGTGGGAAATCACACAGCGAAAGTGGTCTCATCTATCACTACAGCCCAGCACTTAGGTCACCGGCCAGCATATAATCGATCCTCAGTAAATACTGGTTGAGTGAATAAAACAGGAGAGAAATTGGGGCAAGGGCAAAGATTATGGGCTTCAGAGTAAATGAAACTGGGTTTGAGTTTCTAGTTGTGTGACCTGAGACAGGTTATTTTTTCTTAGTCTCAGATTCCCTGTTTATAAAAGGGGTCTGAGTATCCACCCAATAGGAATTAGACATGATTTAACTAAAGTCTAAAGTGAGATCCTTACAACATTAGATTTTCACTAAGATTTGGTTATAAGTGAATGAATGAATGAATGAGCCAATTAGTTGAGAGAGAAGACAAGGAGGAAATGTTCTAGGAAGGCTACATGAGACTCAAGGCTCACTATGCCGGCCAAATGGAGCCTGGCTGCTCCTTATCACCTCCCAAAGACCATCCTCTACCTAACGGCCCTGGAGGCATCCCACACACATGGACGGAAGCACTTTCCAAGAAATAGGAGGAAGAAGAAGGCAAAGCTGTTCTTTGGGGCAACCTTTGAGACTTTCTCAACCTGCCTTTCAGGGACCCACCACGGTGCTACCACTTCGTCTCACACACGTCTACAGCTTGAGTGCTGCAAGCCTCAGTGCACCACTGGCTGCCTGGGTCCTGTCCCTGGGGGGCGCTGTTCCACATGCCACGTGCACACCAGTGATTCCCACATTTGCATCTCCAGCCAGACCTCTCTCTTGACCTCCGGCCTCATTCAGCTTCACTGGTTGAATACCCAAAAGGTGCCTTCAACATCATATACCCAAACACTCTGCCGATCTTCCCCCCACCTCCCCCACTAATTCTTACCCTTCCATGTCCTTCCCAACTTAGTTTATGGTAACTCCATCCCTCCCATGAGTCAAGTCAGAACTGTTGCTGGTCATACTTGACTCCTCTCACTGAGCTCATCTAATTCATCTGCCATCTCCACCTGCAGAGGATAGTCTGAAACAGAACATTTTGCCACCTAATCGCTGCCAGTCTGGACCAAGCCCCAACCTGTCCTCTGGATAATTGCAGTAGGGTTCTAACCCATCTCCCTGCTGCTGGCCTTGCCTCCGTGGGTCTGTTCTAGCACAGCAGCAGTGATATCCCTTCCAAAGTACTTGTAGGAGCACCCCCTTCTCTGCTAAAACTACCCAGCTCATCATCTCACTCAGAGTAAATGCCAAAAATTGTCGCAAAGCCTTACAGAAGGCTATAAGCCAGACCCTCACTACTTTCGGACCTAGTATCCTATGATATAATCCCTGGGGTGCTCTGCTCCAGCCATCCTGGCCTTGCTGTTCTTGGAATTCACTCTGTACTCTCTTGCCTCAGGCCCTTTGCACTTGCTATTCTCTCTACCTAGAGAACTCCCTTCCTTCAGATGTCAACTCAAATGTCACCCTGGTCCTCAATTTTGCTTTATTTTCCCCATACCACTTCTCTCCACCTGACAGGTAACTATATTTACCTGTTTCACTTGCTTATCGGTTTCTTGCTGCCTCCCCTCAGAATATAAGCTCCCTGAGAGCAGACTTTGTTTTGGTCACTGCTGTTCCTCCAGCATTTTGCAAAAAGTGTAGTTCTAGATAGCTGTTTAACTCTAGGGCAAAACCTTGGTTTGCGAGCATAATTCATTCCGGAAACGTGCTTGTAATCCAAAGCACTTGTAGAGCAAAGAGAATTTCCCCATAAGAGATCATGGAAACTCAGATGATTCATTCCACAATCCAAAAATATTCATATAAAAATGATTACAATACTGTAATATAATACAAAAGAATAAGAAAATACAAAATATAAAGAAAAATAAACACATTAACATGTACTTGCCTTTGAAAACCTTTGTGGCTGGTATGAGGGAGACAAGAGAGAAGAGGGTTACTGCGTAAAACGACTTTCACTTTCACTAACGGAATCACTGCTATCTATTGGCTCAATGGAATCTTTTTCTTTTTGTGCAACTTTAACAAGGAGTCTATCCAATGACAGTTGCTTCTGCCTCCTGTTGCAGATTTCATGGAAATGTGACATCGCATTGTCGTCAAATAGATTCATCGCTCGCACTGCTACAGCCTTATTCACGTGGTGCTTTTCTACAAAATTTTGCACGGTTTCCTACATTTTACACATCTCCCTAATCTCATTTGAAGTGAGGGATTCCTCTGCCTTTTTCTCCTCCTCCTCTGCAGACGAGGTGCCGACATAGACTTCTTATAAAATCTTGCAATTTCGGCCACTCGCCCACCTCGTTCATACCTCTCGATGATTTCCTTCTTAACTTCCACTGTAAATCATCTCCTTCTTCTTACCACCTTTCTTTTCAAACTTTTTCTGCATGGGGGCCGTTGTGTACTCTCTCATAGATGGTGACCTCACTCCAGTATTAACAAACTCTTGTCATGTACTGTTATTTAGTGTAACTGGCAATTAGAGGAAATAGCAGAGGAAAGGGTCTATATCTGCAGGCATCACCTGACCTAAAACGAAGCAAAGCATTCCTAAGCTTCCTCTTGTATGGAAAAGCAAAGGACTGTCCAGAGGTGCTTTGAAGGGATGAAAAATACACTACTGCCAGTTGTGGAAACCTTCCAACGTTCTGAAAAATCACTGATTTCTGCCAAACACTGTGGTCTGAGACTGAGTATCTGAGCACAGAAGATAATCACCCACAATCCCACAGAGAGAGAAGAACCATTGGCTCGGTTGTGATCATGTGATACTTGGCATCAGGTACTACTCATATTGTAAGGCATCGCTCGTTTCTCAAGTTAAAATTTATTAGAAATGTTTGCTCATCTTGCAGAACACTCGCAGAGCAAGTTACTTGCCATCCAAGGTTTTACCGTATGTTTGGAAAAACAATGTAACCACAAGAGAATCAAGAGACAAGTTGTCTGTCTGTCGGACAGCCCTCAGCCTCAGTTCCCGTTCAGGTGAAAGGTGATTGAGGTTAAAGTGCTTCCATTAATAAGTCTAAGTGTCCTTAAGTGGAGAATAATACTTAAGAAACTCTTATGAATTAGATGAGTCAATAAAGGGGCGCCTGGGTGGCTCAGTCGGTTAAGCGTCTGACTTGGGCTCAGGTCATGATCTCACAGCCCGCATCGGGATCTGTGCTGACAGCTCAGAGCCTGGAACCTGCTTCGGGTTCTGTGTCTCCCTCTCTCTCTGCCCCTCCCCCACTTACAATCTGTATCTCTCTCTCTCAAAAATTGCTGGAAGCCGAGCTACCCAGCCTGAGGGGCAGGGCCCGGGCTGTGGACGGATTGGTGACTGCAGGGGGGCCTGCCGACAGTGAAGTTCTGTACTCCTGCCTTTAGGTAATTTGGCCTTAAAACTACCTGGGGTATTGTCTGTCGGGGAATTGCCCTCGGCAGGCCCCCTGGGAAAAGAACCATTAGGAAGAAAATAAGGTTCCGCAAGAAATTGCGTGGCCTTACGTTTAGCCCTTGCCATCCCCTATGGAGACTCCTCTACTTACAGAAAGGATAGCCCCATCCCTTTGCCAGCAAAGAGGGCCTGTAAAGGAGAGACATATGGATTTGAAAGCCCTACTCTGACAACTAAGGAGTGTATCTCTGGGCACAGGTGACTTCAACCCCAAGGCCCACCTGGCCCCCCGGAGGCATTCCAGATGATGACTGAACCTAGTGGGTTAAGCTACAGAATGGTTCATTGGTTCCTAGATGCATTGTCTCTCTCGGAATGTATGAGGCACGGGTTTCTAAGGTTTTTTCCGGCCCCTTTCTGGCACCTCGGACCGAGGCAAACACATGGTTCTTCTGGCCTCATGGGGTTAGGAGGTCATGTCCCTGTAACTGTTCCACTTGAGGTGTTGAGAAATGGAGGGCCTTTCACGAGAACAGCAAAGCGAATGCTTTGTACATTATAGATAAACGCAGATGCATGATGGGATAATGTAAGAAATTCATCTATAATCAAAGGGTATACGGGAAAGTTAGGGGAAAATCGCCATGTTATTTCTTAAAGGTTGTTTACACATAGGAACATTCTCAAAATTAGGTAATGTAGAAAAACATAGATGGCGTATGTTCCAAGGAAATCGCTAGGAAATATAATTTCACGTTTGCTACAATAAATCGGCCAGTTCAACACACTGCTGTTGCCTGTGTCCATTTTTATTTTCGTTTTAGTTTTTTATTTTAGTTTT
This sequence comes from Panthera uncia, assembly GCF_023721935.1. Taxonomy (NCBI): domain Eukaryota; kingdom Metazoa; phylum Chordata; class Mammalia; order Carnivora; family Felidae; genus Panthera; species Panthera uncia. The sequence goes on along the minus strand of NC_064811.1, from coordinate 11,553,361 downwards.
TTATTTTCCACTGTTTTATTTTAGTTTTATTTTATTTTCACCGATGCCGTTCTTCCTTCGGGAACCCCTGGACCTGCTGGAGCTGGACTCGGGCAAAAAATAAATAAACATTAAAAAAGAAAAAAGGATAAGTGAAAGAACACATCGGTGTAGCGTGGACCCCAGATAATCTGATTGCTGAGAACAGGAAAGAAGCTTAGCCAGCAGAGGGGCCAGGACAGAGTGGGGGTCTGCAAGGAGAAATCAGAAAGGACCAGAGCAGGCTGCCTTCTCTGGTAGGCAAGAAGCAAAGGGCCCTGTTTTCCGGAAGGGGTGCCAGTTCTGCCCCGTGGCTCAGAGCTCTTGCCGGGCTTACCATCTCCTCCAGGTGAGTTGGGGGGGGGGGGGGGGGAAGGCTCAGAGGAGCTGTGCACTTGCAGGCAGACCGGCTTGGAAGCAAGAGCCTGGGCGCTGGTTCCTGAGATATGGATTTGGATCCTGACTTTGCTGCTTACTAGCTGTGCGACCCTGGCGTGTTCCTCAACGTTTCAGAGACCCCGCTTCCTTCATCCAGCAAGTGCGGCTGAGTGCCTTCTGTGTGCTGGCCACCAGGGGCAACGGGATAAGTCACCAGAATAGCCAGTGTTTACGGAGCGTGTACCGCAAGCCAGGCCCTGCTCCACCCACGTGTATTATCTCCTTTAATCCTCAGAATCCCTCACAAGGAGGCACTACCCTTCTTCCTCTGAAGGAGCCGAGGAAGTTAGGAAACTCGCTCGAGGTCATAGTAAGTATCAGACGTGGAAGTCAAGTCGAAGCGTTCTGGCTGCAGGGGCCCTTCATTTGGCCACTAGAGCACTTTCAAAAGCTGGAAGCTCCAGTGTAAACATGCCATGGGGCTGGAAGCATGGTGTAGGGCCAACTGGTGGGGTGGGAAGTGCAATCCGCTTAGGCAGCAAGTGTAGCCAAAGGAGGGGGAGGAGTGGTCGCAAGGTCAGAGAAGCTTTCCCTAAAGACATGATGGTGGAGATCAGACCTTTAGGGAAAGGGGGTTCCCTGCGCAAACCAAATGTGCACAGAGAGTGGCCCCTGCGGAGCTTGGAGAGACTCTCTCAACCGTCATCATAAAAGGACCAAAACATTGCTCAGCAGTCCTGGTTACACGGGGGTCTCTGATTCAATCCCTTGTCTCCTGCAGCCTCGCCTGCACAAAGAGGCAGCACGCCTTTAGGTGTGGGGGTCCTAGGTGCCCTGGGGACAGACTCTCCCCTATTAGAGAACGACTGGACAACAGGGAAATTGTGACACATCCTCAGGGTGCACAGTGCATTCCATACCACTCCACCTGGGGTGGAGACAGAAGTGTCCAGGTGAGAATGCAGCAGGTGGTCTGCAGGGGTTTCCACGCGACGTGGAAGAGGTGACTTGGCTGTTACTCTGTCACTCCCAGTGTTGAGAATTATCCTGTTTATTTCAGCTTTAAATGCAAACCAATGACTTCTTCTGGCACTCCGCCAAAGAAAGTCCATAAGGGCATTTTTTTTTAAATAATAATTTTTCAATGTTTTATTTATTTTTGAGAGAGAGAGTGACAGTGGGGAAGGGGCAGAGAGAGGTGCAGAGGATCCAAAGCAGGCTCCGTGCGGGGCTTGAACTCAGGAACTGTGAGATCACCACCTGAGCCGAAGTCCGATGCTCAACTGACTGAGCCACCCAGGCGCCCCAAGGCAATTTTGACTAAAATGAATTTCTACAAAGCAGGTACTGACCCTAGAACCTGACCGCCATGTGCAATATGACTCGGCAATGGCAGTGGTGTGCTGTATGCAGTCAGAACTGGCTTCCAAAGTCAAGTGACAGCCCCCATAATGACCAGCAGGGGAGGGGGTGTGTCTGCTGGACCACAGAGGGTTTCCGGAGCATCTAGGGTGCTCAAGCCTCAACACCTTCTGCACGCCCTTCTGGCAGCACAAATGCTCTGGAATTGTCTTTCCCAGAACTGGGCAGGGGGGTGTCTCTGAGCCAAGTACTGGGAGCCCCAGGGCAGGCTGGGGTTCAGCAAAAGCAGGAGTCCGAGAACCCAGATGGGTTCCAGGAGGAGCCTAAGAACCCAGAAGAAACACACCACTGTGGTCCAGGAAGCTTGAGCCTGGAACCTCGGACTCTGGGAACCAGGCAGGGCCAGACACAGAAGCAGGTGGGAGGACCAGACAGGGTGCTTTCTGATACTAGGAGCTGTGACTCCCAACCCTGCCTGCAGGTCAGGATCACCCGGAGAGCTTGAGAAAACCGCACTGCCCGGGCTGTTCCCAGACCAGTGTCATCGAAGCACAGGGATTTTTCAAGCTGCGCAGATGATTGCGATGCCTGGTTAAGGTTGAGATCTGCTCCGCCCAGCACTGTTCACCGTGCTTTCCCTGCATGATTTCATTTCATCTTAGTGACCGCCCTGTGGTCAAGACCGTCCTACAGATAGGGAGCCGGGGATGCAGGGAAGTTGGCCATTTACCAGGGTCAGAGTGGGAATGAGGCAGAGCCTAGAATCTCCCCCAGGCTGCCTGCCTCCAGAGCCCACACGCACAGGCAAAAATACCGGCATGAAAGCAACTGCCACATAACGGAAAGAGCGAGGACCTCGGTTTGAAACCCACTCCAGCCCCCTAGTGCCTGGGCGGGGTGGGGGGAGGTGCTTGGGGAAGTCAGTTCATTTCTCTGCTTCTTTCAGTTTCTTGTCTGCCGAACAGGGGGATGTTGTCACTTTTACAGAGCACTGGTGATTTAATGAGATGGTGTTTGTGAAGCTTCTTATAATCTTTCCAGTGCATCATTTATTTCTTGGTTCTTTATCATTATTAGACTACAAAAATGGGTCAGCAGGTGGGATGGCAGATATCAAGAAGAGAGCATCACTCGAAACAGGAGGCATCATGTGCTGAAGGGCAAGCAAAGGCAAAACCGAAGCCAATCCCAGGCGGGGGGACCAGTAGTCTGATAGACAGAGGCATGTAAGAGGGGACAAGGCCAGCATAGCCAGGATCATGTGATGGGGCCATGCCAGGCAGTGTCTGTCCCTGTCATCCACAGCTTCTCACCCCTGAGTCCCCGATCACAGGTGTCAGCCAAGTGTGGAAGCCACTGTGGTCACCCCCATCTCCCTAAGCACCCACTGTTCTCTTCCCTCCCTCTGTCCCCAAACTGCTCATTTTCTCCTAAGCCCTGCCTGGCAAAGGTTGACAGATAATTGGCATTTGCTAGAAAGAAGCTAAGGTGTGACCCCCTTCCTCTCCTTATCACAATGAGTGCACGCACACCTTCCATCCAGGGCAGTGTCCATTTGAAAGGGGCCATTAAAAAAAAGAAGGGGCTGGGGTGGAGGGGGGTAGAGAAAGAATGTGCTAGTCATTTTTGGTAATTCCAAAGTAGTACATCATAACAAGAACAATAACAAATGAACCAGAAAGTGCACACAAGTAAGGAAGAAAGAACACAGCCCCATCCGTCAAGAGACAATACTGATTGGGGTACCTGGGTGGCTCAGTCAGTTAAACATCCACTTCTGGATTCCAGCTCAGGTCATGATCTCACAGTTTATGAGGTCGAGCCCCACATCAAGAGCTGGGCTCTGTGTTGACAGCATAGAGCCTGCGTGGGATTCTCTCCCTCTGACCTTCCCGGTCACCCCACATTTCTCTCTCTCTCTCTCTCTCTCTCCTCTCTCTCTCCTCTGCCTCTCTCTCTCTCAAAATAAATAAATAAACTTTAAAAAGAGAGAGAGAGAGAGACAACACTGATCATACTTGGATGTGGATCCCTCACATCCTCCCTTAGACACATGTAAAAATATTTTCATTGGATTACAATATCTCATGCTTTTATAACTTGTTTTTTTTTTTTTTTACTTAAATTGTCATGAACCAAAAAAAGGCATGAACATCTCTGATGATAGACTTGTTTCTGCAACATCTTTTTTAAGCTTAAACAGTTTGCGGTATGTGATATATTGAAATTACCGTAGAACCTTTCCACTGTTGAAAAATTAGATAGTTGCCAATTGTTTATTATAAACAATGCTGTTAAAAACTATCCTTAGAGGCGCCTGGGTGGCTCAGTCTGCTGAGCATCAAACTCTTGATTTTGGTTCAGGTGATGATCCCAGGGTCATGGGATTGAGCCCCACAACTGGCTCTGTGCGGAGTCTGGAGCCTGCTTGAGATTCTCTCTCTCTCTCTTTCTCTCTCTGGCTCTCTCTCTCTTCCCCTCTGCCCCCCTCCCCTAGTCTCACTCACTCACTCCGTCTCTAAAACAAACAAACAAAAAACTATCTTTAAAGATATTTATTCGTCTTTACATTGAGGAACTTGTTTTTTTTAGGATAAATCCCTGGAAAGTAGACTGCAATGCCCAAGATTTGGCTTTTGAAAGACACTTTTTACTATTGAAAAATTCAAACATTCACAAGGAAGGAGATGGGCGTAATGAAAGTCTAAGTATCCTTCACCCAGTTTAAACAACTGTCAACCCAAATCTCATTTGGTCTACACGATGTCCCAATTATTCTCCCCTCTGGATTGTTTAGAAGTCAGTGACAGACATACATCATTTCATTCATAAACATTTCAACACATACCTCTAAAAGATAGGGCAAGAGCACACTCATTTTTAAAGCTCTTGGAACATATTGCCAAACTGCCTACCAAAAAATTTTGCAACTGTTTCCATTCCTACCAACAGTATAAGAACATGGCCATTTCTCCTCACTTCTGCCAACTCTGGGCGTGCCGGTTCAGCGTCCAGTTAAGGGGTGGGGTGGCAGGAAGGAATCAAACACACAAAACTAAAGCAAATAATTCCATAGAGGTGATTTAGAATGGGGAATTAGTTACAAAGATATTGGAAAAGCTAAAAGGACAGACAAGGCATAGTGAGTCCAGGAGCCAGGGCACCCATCTGGAGCTGGGACCCTGGAGGAAGGAATCCTTCGGGGGAACTAGCATCAGTGACTACTGGGAATGACAGCAGAAAGAGAGAGAGAGAGAGAGAGAGCAGTTTCCTGGCTTCTTCCCTCTCTCTGCTCCACTGGCCAATCCTAACAGGAGCCAGTGGGCAAGGGAGTCTAGAAGACGAGTTTGCTTCAGCCCCCCATGCCTTTGCTTCTCTTATGTTGGAGAGAATGTAAATTGTATAAGCCATTTTGAGGGGAATTTGTCAGGATTTCTCAAAATTTTAAATCTTAAGCCCTTTAGTCTAATAATTTCCCTTTCAGAGATTTAAGCTACGTCTACTTACACGTGACAAAGATGCGCATGTGTGGATGCTTGTACAGCATTGTTGATAATAGCAAAACACTGGAAACAATGGACATATCCATAGGCACAGTTTAAAAACATGAATGAGCTACCTAGAATGACTTCTAAGAGATGCCACTAAAGAAATAAAGGTTTAATGAAACAGCATGCTTATCAGGCCTCCATATGTTTATAAACTAATACGTGTGTAAAGCTTGTCTCAAATTGTATCCAGTGGTTTCTCAAGTCACTAGCAGCAGCTATGGCCTTTGGGGAGAGGAAGCAGGTGGTTGGAATAGGAGAGCGATCTCTTTACACTTTGTACTTTAAAATTCATTCACTGTGCTTTGGAATAATCTAAGCCACATGAAATTGCCAACATTCCGTCGTTTTTGACCCACAAAACAGCAATTTCATGTGGTTTATGGTACTATTCCTTTATGAATAAAAGAAGTAACTAATTTTAAATGGTCAGGAAGAGCTATTATATTGGAATGCGACTTTGGAGTTGACATTTTCAGTAAGAAGGTGACCAGTGATATATCACCCCCTCCAGTATCAGGGCGATTCGTTGTCCTTTCAGAGTTAAGATGAAATTCAGGCAACATCCCATGAGCTCGATTCTTTCAGAAGAGTCTCCAAGAATGGCTTCTTGATTCTCAAGACTCTAAGGACTGTTAAATGCACTTAAGACGAAGGAGAGTTGAGAGCCAGGCCAGGTCTGCTCTCCTGTCAGCTCCACATGCTGCCGAAGGCACAAAACAAACCCAAACTCCGAAGCCAATCATCCCTCCGCCACTGACTGAGGTGGGAGCTATCTGTTCCCAGGGCTTCTGTGCAATCTTTTTTTTTCACTTGAAGCGATAAGAAAGAAACTTAAGCAATCTCGGCAGCATCTGATGAAAAACAGCCCGAGGCTCTTCACATTCCAGAGCCTGCCAGGGACTTGGAGGGCCTCTCACAGATGGCTGAAATTGTTCTGATTCACCAGGAGCATGTCATATGGGTGGGTGTTGCAGCTGGGACACCACAGCCCTGAGGCTATAACTATAACATCAGGAAAAGCAGGAGACAACCGAGAGCCTTAGCACATTAGCTCATAACATCTCCCTCAGGAAGGTGCAGGACCTTGTGCCATTTTACAGGGGAGAAAAATGAGGTTTGAGCAAGTCCAATAACCTAGAAGTAAGTCCGTCTTACTCCAAAGCTCCTTCTCCCAACGGTCACCCTGGATGTGACAAATGTCAAAGATGCTAGCTGGTGACAGATGATGCCGGCTGGGAGAGGCAGACGCCGGGCAGGTGTTGTTTGCTTGGCATGGACTGCTCACAGACCAGGAAGGGTGGTGGGCAGCACATCTGGTCAGGTCACTCCCTTGCTTCAAACTCCTCAGTGGCTCCCCATCGCCTTCAGAATAAAATCCAAATGTAGTCCAGCATACAGGAGGTGCTCGGCCCCACCTGCCCTGCCAGTATCCCCTCTTCCCACGACCTTCAGCTCTTGCTAGATAACCGTCCAACAAAATCCAACCACTTTCCCTTTCCAGAGTGCCCTGTGCCCTCTCAAGCCAACTGCCTCTGTCCACTGCCCATGCTTGTGTCTGCCTGGAGGACCCTCCCCCTCCACTGCGCCTGTGGCCAACTGTAAGAGTCCTTTTCTAATGCTCCTCCCCGCCCTCTGTTCCCTTCCCGTCTCCAGCTGAGCCAGGATTCCTTTTCTTGACTTCTGGTGCCCTTGTGCTTCCCTCAAGTCTGGCATCCCTCCTTTTCCTCTCTCTTTTTTAACCTTTCCCTTCTTCCTCCCCTCTTTTATTCCTTCTTTATTTGAACAATTTTGCATTGAGCACCCACCCTATGCCAGTCATTAAATCACATCTGGGCGACGAAAGTTGACGAAGTAAAGATCCTTTTCTTCATAGAACTGATTCTCAAGGGCAAGAGGCTCACAGTTAGCGGACATTGCTACGTGCCCGGCATGGCATTATGCATTCAGCGTGTGTTACTTCACTTAACCAACACTGCAATCTTACAAGGGAGGGACTTTTGATTTTCAGAAGGAAAAATCGAGGCAGGATGGGGGTTTGAACCCAAGCTATCTGTCATTAAATCCGATGCTCTTAAATGTCAAGGTAAAAGACGAGTTTAATAAGAAAGCGACAAATACAATGAAAACACACAGAACCTTAAACCCAGCTTGGACACGTGGATGTCTTCTCAGATGAGGTGATGCCTCAGGACTTAGACACGGGGTTAGCATGGGCAAGGGCATGGTGGTAAGTGAAAGCGTGGCTCCACGGAGAGCCTCAAGCAGCGGGATGTTGCTGGGGGGCAATGCTTGTGGATGGAACGGAGAAGACGAAGCAGTGGCCAGCCTACAGAAAGCCTCATCTGCCACCAATCGAGCAAGTGCTTGCCAGATACAGGTGTAAGATGCAGGGCAACAAAAGGGAGTTTAATGAAGGGACTATTGCAAGATGTTGCCAGAGTTGAGGGAAATCACCAAGGAGTAGTGGGATACCTGGGCCAGCAACTCCGAGCCAGGCAGCCAGCACTCACCCAGAAGGAGCAAAAAGAGAGGATTTTACTAGAGCCCAAGGCGGAAATGGTGACTTTGACCCTAGAGACTCCCCCCCCCCCCCACACACACACACACTGGATGTGGAGCCTTTGGTAAGAGAACCTCTGGCCAGTCCAGAGGGAAGCAGGAAAATATCCAGCTTCTTTCTCCTCTTGCCTCCTGACATCTTTCTGGTGCTTCCCCATGGCCAAACCCAAGCAGAGGCCAGAGGGTGAATGAGCCCAGCTGAACCAGTCTATGAGGTCAGTCTCCTAGGTCAGAGAAGGGTAGAGAAAGGTGGCAAGTCGATCTGGAAGGACAAATGGAGACCACCCAGCACTTCCAGGTTAAGGCGTTTTATCCCATTAGTGATGAGTGCCATTGAAGGGTTTTGCATAGGGAGGCAATCTGGTCAGATATGGGTTTTCACAAAGACCTCTATGGCAGTAATTCAGGGGACAGAGCTGCAAGCAGTGTGGCATGAGCTAGGGAGACCTGCTGGATCAGAGAAAAGAAGGGCCAAGGTGAGAGATGGTGAAGAATAAGAGACATAGAAGGAGATGGAATGTATCCAGGTGAAAGATGACAAAGAGCTGGAAAAGGGCATAAATAGAATGAAAGAAAGAGATTAAGCTTCGATTTTAAAAACAGAAAGATATGGGGCGCCTGGGTGGTGCAGTCGGTTGGGCGTCCGACTTCAGCTCAGGTCACGATCTCGCGGTCCATGGGTTCGAGCCCCGCGTCGGGCTCTGGGCTGATGGCTCAGAGCCTGGAGCCTGCTTCCGATTCTGTGTCTCCTTCTCTCTCTGCCCCTCCCCCCTTCATGCTCTGTCTCTCTCTGTCTCAAAAATAAATAAACGTTAAAAAAATTTTTTTAAACCAGAAAGATAGAAATTGGTGGTTCTTAGTGAAGACAAAAGCCAGGATCCTCTTGGATGACCAAGATTCATTCAGGACAAGTTGAATCTAAGTTGTTTATGAAAAATCAAAATGTAGATATCTAGCAGATATTCTGATTTGCATCCAAATACTGATTAGTCTCTATCTACAGCTTTAGATAGCAAAGCCATCAGTAGGTAAATTCTAGTTTAAAACCATGAGAGTGAATAAGATGTCCCAGGAAGAGGGATGTCCAGAGAAGACAGCCAAGTTGTCTGGGAGTATTAGCACCGAGAAGCAGGTGGAGGAGAACCACTACAAAGGAGACAGACAAGGAGAAAGACCAGAGAAGACAAGGAGAGCCCGGAGAATGAAGCTGCTGAGAGCAGAGGCTAGAGGACCAACACCATTAAATACTGTAGAAAGAAAAAGATAAGCGCAGCTGCTGGTCAGAACATAGTAGGTCATGAGTGTCTTCAGAAAGAGCAGTAATGGGCCTTGCAGACGCTGCCACCCCAGAACCACCCACGCCGCCCAGGCATGGTCAACCCCACTGTGTTCTTCGACATTGCCGTGGACGTGGAGCCCTTGGGCCGCATCTCCTTCGAGCTGTTTGCAGACAAAATTCTAAAAACAGCAGAAAAATTTTGTGCTCTGAGCACTGGGGAGAAAGGATTTGGTTACAAAGGTCTCTGCTTTCACAGGATCATCCCGGGATCTATGTGCCAGGGTGGGGATTTCACACGCCACAATCACACTGGTGGCAAGTCCATCTACGGGGAGAAATTTGATGATGGAAATTTCGTCCTGAAGCACACAGGTCCTGGCATCCTGTCCATGATGAATGCTGGACCCAACGTGACTGTTCCCGGTTTTTCTTCTGCACCACCAAGACGGAGTGGTTGGATGGCAAGCACGTGGTGTTTGGCAAGGTGAAGGAGGGCACGAACATCGCCAAAGCCACGGAACGTTTTGGGTCCAGGAGCCGCAAGACCAGCAAGAAGATCGCCATTGCTGACTGTGGACAAATCTAATAAATTTGACTTGACTTTTATCTTAACTACCAGAACGTTCCTTCTGTAGCTCGGGAGAGCGCCCTTCTGCCCCCATCTGCTCGAAATCTCCTATAATCTTTGTGCTCCCTCTGCAGTTCCACGGTTCCTTGTTTTCCTCACTCCCCTCCAAGTCTAGTTGGATTGCAAAGCGAAGTGTATGATCATGAAATAAAAGCTAAACAACGATAACAACAACAAAAGAGCAGTAATGACTGAAGTTGGTGAATGGAGTGCCATGGGTTGAGGAATGAAGTGAAGAGGTGGGCACTGAGAATGTAGATTCTTCTGCTTACAAGTCTGAATGAGGAGGGAGAAAAGTAGAATGATACCTAGAAGGACCACCAGCTCAGTGTGGAGCTTTATGATATGAAATAGGCTTTTAAAAAGAACTGGTAGAGAAGGAGAAGCAGAGAAGAGGGAGAAGCTGGTCACACTTCAGAAGAGAGATCGCTGATGGAGCCCAGACCTGGAGGGACCAGGGCCAACCACCCTTTACACTCCTTGCCTGATTATTTGTCCAGACCCCCAACAAGAAAAGATGCTTCTCTCTGCAACTTGCAGGAGGCTAAGCTTCAAAACGTGAACTCATCCAACAGAATTCAAGGCACCTTGAGCAACATAATGGTCTTCAGTGAGGAAATTTTCCAGATATACTTAAAAGACACATACCCGTAAACAAAACCCCCAACCCTATCAGGCTGAATGAAGGCCTCTAGTGAGAGTTGTTGGACTAGAGCCAGACAGGCTGGAAACCAGCAATCTTTATGTTTAGATGAATTGAACATTTGAACAGCACTAGTGTTTATTAGCTCGTTTAATTTGGCTTGTAAGAGTCTACTGTGATGTGTGTTATTTCACTTTTTATCTTGAGGGGGGTGGAGGTGGGAGGAGTCTGTTTCTTTCTCAAGGCATTTCTTTTGGTCTCCAGTTGAATTTCTCTCCCAGAACAACTAAAGGTTTGGCCACTTGCAAAAAGAGCTGAGGAAGAGATTCTTGCTTCACTTGGGCGAGGTCTCAAAGACCATGTCCTCCAAAGCTCATCCCTCCTATCTGGCAATAGGACTATTTTGGGCCCGCAGTTGGCTGCATCAACCAAGAAAGTCACATAGAAGATGTGTGTGTATACACACACACACACACACACAGTGGAATACTACTCGGCAATATAAAAGAATGAAATCTTGCCATTTGCAACAACACGGATGGAATAAGAGGGTATATTGCTAAGTAAAATAAGTCAGTCAGAGAAACATAAATATTATATGATTTCCCTCGTATGTGGAATTTGAGAAACTCAACAGATGAACAAAGGGGAAGGGAAAGAAAAATAAGATAAAAACAGAGAGGGAGGCAAACTTTAAGAGACTCTTAAATATGGAGAACAAACTGAGGGTTTCTGGAGGGGATTGGGGGGGGATGGGTTAAATGGATGATGAGTATTAAGGAGGGCACTTGTTGGGATGAGCACTGGGTATAGTGTGTAAATGATGAATCACTGGGTTCTACTCCTAAAGCCAAGACTACACTGTATGTTAACTAACTTGAATTTAAAAAAAAAAAAAAGATAAAAAGATTTTTTAAAAGTCAACTGCATGCTGATTGGCTCAGAACACACTGAAAGACAAAACAAGAAATGTCATTTGGGGAAGAGGGTGAGGGGAAAAGGGGAAAGCAAAGAGCCGGTATTTTCCTTTAAGAAGGAACAAAACACGCTCACTCCTTGGATCCCAGCTTTGTGTTCCCCATCGGCAGGGGCAAAATCCCCATGAACCTCATCTGTAAAATGGAAATTTATTCAATTAAAAGTGTCCCCTGCAGTGTGCCAAACACTAAGCTGGGCACTTAGAGGACATCAGTGAACAATAATACCTCTCCTTCTGAATGTTCTAAGAAGTATATGAGATAGTGTCTATAAAATTACTTGGTGGCAATTTACGAGAGGTGCTGAATTAGAGGTAACTGCAGTGATGATGGTGCTTCTCATACATGGAATATAATGAACAGGATGTGGCAGAGGAGGAGGGTTCACAGAATCATTGAATGTCTCATCAGCTGGGCTGTGAGTTCCATGGAACTAGGAATCACATCTGCCTTCTTTACCTCTCTGAATCGCTAGCACAGTCCTTGACACAGAAATATCAGGTTATTAACAAGAAGTCATTCTCAATTGATCATTGCCAATTAAGTTGCCAAATACCGCCAAAGTTTGTGTTCTTCGTCTATAAACACCTCACGACCTAGAGTCCTTCTGACAGCTAGAGATAATGCAAGGCACTGGATACGATGCCTGGTCCATAGAGGCGCTCAAGGAAGCCAACCCATCCCCAGGGGTCTCTTCCTACTTGTAGACTAGGCCCAGTTGTTGAATTTACTCACCTGATGGCCATGGGTGGGAGAGTCTTCAGAGCCCCTCGAGTGACTCCCCACATGGATAAGGGAGGAATTAGGCACAGTGATGCGAAAGGAGGTGCCCAGAGCCACTGACTCAGTAAGGATGCAGGAAGCTGAGGCTAGTCAATGCCCATGAGGTAGGTCTGGTATAGTTAGGGAGATAAGCTTCTCACCAGAGAAACAGTTAAATCCATGTGGGGGGAGAAGGGTGTGAATAGGAATACAGGAGCAGGCAGTGTGGAAAAGCAGGGACTTCAGCTGGGCTCTGAGAGGAGTGTGGGGAGGAGGTGGGGAGGGATTTATAATCAGGGAGAACATCTTGAGCAAGATCTCAGAGGTGACAGTGGTTGTGATCATTCCAGGGTTTCAGAGGAGAGCAAAACCGGGAAAGAGACAAGGCTAATTGACCTACGCATGCCCGCCAGGGCTCCCCACCTTAGCTTACTTCACCTTTCCCATAAATTTATAGGACAGACTATTGTTATTGTTGTCAACTGGGACTCCTTGGCAAACACCAAAGTTGGTATTTGAATCAGGTCTGTCTAATGACAAAGTTTCTGTGTCTTTCATTCTACCCATGTGTCTTCCTGGAAGGGCCAGGTGTGGCCCCCTTGGTGATGAGGTCTCCCACTGGAAGCAGGGAGGTCTGGTTCTACCCCTGAAGAGCAGAGTGACCTGGGTAAGAGCCTCCCTCCCACTCCCCTCCTGCCATACGAGGTGTAATGGTTCCTGTTTTGTAAATGGGAACAGTAATTCCTACCATATGCCTGTCTCACATCAGCCCTGGGGGTTTCTTCTGTGAGGTTCTCACCCCAGAGGACGGCTTGGGGACCTGCCAGGGTGGTCTTACTCCTGGAAAAGAAGAGTGTGGCAAATGAGGCATAGATTTTTAAAGCTTCCACCCAGTGATACACTCATTTCCACTCTTTGGCCAGTGCAAATCCAGCAACCACACCCAAGTTTAAGAGGCAGGAACATGCCCTCTTACTGTGTATCTGGGTGAGAGAAAACTGGAAAGATTAATGACTACCACAGGAAACTCATACCTGTATCACTCAGAATGTTTTGCGAGAACTTTTGACACACCTGAGTTCTTTCCATTTTTCAAACTCCCCAGGTGACTTAAACCCTCGGGATGGAGAATGTAGATGGGATTCTAGGCAATGGGGGGCCCTTTCAGATTTCCAAGAAGGAAAGGATAGAACTGCTAAAGTTTGATCAGTCAATGAAAACTACCATCCAGGTGGTGCTGGAGATCAGTGGCGATGGAATGCAGGCTACATTTACAATGGGACAGCCTGAAAAGATGGGAGCTGTGGAAAAGACACTGGAATAATCCAGGTCCATCCTGGACTTGGGATGTGGTGATGGGAAGATAAGGCAAATCCACGGAGACATTTTCATGCAGTAAACACTAATTGAGCACCTACTATCTATCAAGAACTGTGCTGGGCACCAGAGGCAGGGGATGGGTAAGGAGTGAGACTCAATGCTCAGAAGAGTAAACCTGAAACATGCCATTGATGAAGGGTCTACCTTTTACTGAGGGTGTCATGGAGAGTCCGAAAAGAGTGCTCCGTCGCATGTCACAGAGAAGAACGTACTCTGCAATCTCCATCCAACCACGCTCTTCTTCCCCTACCTTGTGCTGTGGCCACAGGGGCCTCACTTCTTTGTTCCAGGGCTCCAACCCCTCCCCTCCCCCATGCTTCTAGAACTCTTCCTTCTTTTTTCCAAAATGAGTTCATTGTCTCCCTGAGCCTCTCAGAGGTTGCAGGCTGGCACACACCGGGCAGGTAGTCAACCCCCGCTTAGAACTCACCCTCTTTAGAAGACGAAATACAGTGAAAATCACCATCAGCTTTCTCTGTCTTCCCAGTTGCCTTCCCTGACCCTCTTGTTGGGGGACAACTGTGGCTTCAGGCAATCTGTTACCTAATTCCCTCTCAGAGGGCTCTGAGAAGACAAAGCAGGTCATTCATTTGTGCCTGGCCTCACCTCGCTCTCTCAGACACCCTCCCCTTTCCTGTTGGCTCTGTTGGTCATTTAGAACTCTCCCAGCTGGGCCAGGCCGGCCTCCCCGAGGGTCCACGGGCTTCTCCGGAGAACCCGGGGACTTGTGACTTTCTCTGCTTCTGCACACTGGTGCTGGATTCCAAGGGGCTTGGGGAAGGGGACAGAGACACCTACTGGGAACCTTACTGACCTTTCTCCTTCACAGATGCTCTCTAAAAACTCAGCTCACGATGCCACAGTGATGAATATTGATAAATGCTCTTTCTATGGGGCGCCTGGGTGGCTCAATAGGTTGAATGTCCGACTTCAGCTCAGGTCATGATCTCATGTTCCATGAGTTCGAGCCCCACATCGGGCTCTGTGCTGACAGCTCAGAGCCTGGAGCCTGCTTTGGATTCTGTGTCTCCCTCTCTTTCTGCCCCTTCCTCACTCATGGCTGTCTCTCTCTCAAAAATAAATAAACATTAAAAAAAAATTATAAATGCTCTTTCTAGCAATGGTATTAGCAACTACTAAGTATTGTCCACATTTTAAAATATATACATAAACAAAACAATGCTGATACGCTATACTAATGAATAGTGTGCCTTCACCCAATGATGTGGGGATGCATTTCTTACCACTTCCCATCAGAAAGAGGTGAATGTGAGCAAGGTGCTGTCTCTCCCAGCCCCAGATGGGGTGAGGGCTCAGTTTAGAGCAGGGCAGTGGTGGTGGAGAGGCTGTACGGGACAGACAGACAGCACTGGTGACCGTTCCTCCCCTGGGGAAACAAACAGAATTAACTAAATCTGAAGCAAGTCCACCGACCTCCGATGTATCCTTTTCCTGGAAAACAAACAAAATGAAATGACTATGAAAAAGGAGAAAATGCTCTGCCTACGGAAGTTCTCACAGCCAGGCTTCTTGCTGGGGAGGTCGTCCGGGCTGAGTGCTGTGTTTCTGCTACAGAATAGAGAGGCAACACTCACCCTGCTGCGCTGCAGTGCAAACCACGTAGGACAGCTGGGACTCCCGTCCCAGAGGTCGTGACAGGACTTTGGACATCTCGCACCTTCCATCAGCTGCTCATGGCTGCAGAGCTTGGCTGTGCTCCGCAGCCCAACCTCTCTGAGGGCATCATAGAGCCAAGGTCACCGCCCCACTATATTAATCATGTTTTTTATTTTCTACACTCACTGATGCTTTGACATCTTCAAGCCTTGCTGACCCAAGAGGGACTCCTCCTCCCCTGGCTAGCCAGTTTCTAGAAACATCAAAGGACCCACCACCAAGGGCTCCTTTTACGTGCAAAGCCCACACCCCAAACATCTCCTCCCTCAGGTTCTCACAGGACTGTTTCACTACTGGCTAATATTCCCTTGCATTCATCATCCCAGGCCAGGCATCATGCAACTCAGGACAGCCCCTACGCCCCAGAGCCTGCTGAAGTTATTCAGACTGGCCGATTTCTGAGCCTGCTTAACCTGCCTTGCACATCGCTTCTGCAGAAACCACAATACAGACTCTTGCCATGAGTTCCTTGCACTCTCTCTGCCTCCTGATCCGCCCTGGCGCCTCCCTGAGTGGCCTCGAACGGTATGATGTGCCCCCTTCTCTTGGGGAACTGGGAATAACAAACTATTTTTTCAATGGCAATCATCTTCTGGCCTGCGGGCCTCACCGAACCGAAATAAAGATGAAACCTACATTTTAAAACACCTGCCTTGGGGGGCCCCTGGGTGGCTCAGTCCAACTACAGCTCAGGTCGTGATCTCCCAGTTCATGGGTTTGAGCCCCGCATCGGTTCACTGGCTGCTGTCAGTGCAGATCCTGCTTTGGATCCTCTGTCCCTCTTTCCCTCTGCCCCTCCCCTGTTCAGAGTCTCTCTCTCTCTCTCGTTCTCTCTCTCTCTCTTTCTCTCTCTCTCTCAAAAATGAAAAATAAACATTTTGAAAAATAAAATAAAATACCTGCCTTGGGCCAAGGGCTGGAAGTGGTGTGGACGGTGTTTGAATGTTGCTTAGTTTCTCTTGGCTGAGGACAAAGGGTCTTTGACTATTTCCAGTCCTTGAGTGTGCTGAAACTTCTGTCTCTCTGAGATTAACACACTGAAGGCAGGGCCTGGGGCACAAGGTGAGTCACTGGCAATTTGACAGTCCTAAAACAGAGACAACTAACACTAGTTAGGGCTTCTCATGCGCCTGTGTTTTGCAGTGCGGCTTGTCTGTATATTCTTTCCATAAAACCCCACAATCTCACACGCCGGGCTCTGTGCTGACAGCTCAGAGCCCAGAGCCTGCTTTGGACTCTGTGTCTCCCTCTTTCTCTGCCCCTCCCCTGCTCATGCTCTGCCTCTCTCGCTCTCTAAAAAATAAATCACACACACAAAAAAATTAAAACAAAAAAATCCCACAGCCTCCTTCAATTAAGGTGTCCATAGCGCAAGCTAAGGAGCATAAAGGTCTGGGTCAGAAAACCCACTCTTTCCCACCTGCCCCACCACCTTTGCTCTGATACCAATACCACACTCATAACATTTCTGACACTGGATGTGGGGGGTTCTCCCCATCAAGCAATCCTGCCACACCCGTGGGTGCCCTACAACTTTACTCCCACTACGCAGAGACAGCATCTGATCCCACAGGTAAGGGCTCAGTCCCATGGGACTGCTCCCCCCCCCCCCCCCCCCCCCCCTCATGCCAGTCACAAGTACTAAGTCCCAGGGTACCCACAGCTTCTGTCCCATTCGGCTACAAATCGGAAGTTTCCCACAACCCCCTCGTTGGGCTCCATTTATTTGCTAGAGCAGCTCCTAGAACTCGGAGAAACACTGAGTTTCCTAGCTTCTTAAAGATATGATAAAGGACACGGGTGAAACACCACATGAAGAGACCTCACATAGGGTGAAGTCTGGGAGGGTCTCAAGCGCAGGAGTTTCTCTCCCCAGGGAGGTGGGGTATGTCACCACCTGGAAGCTCTCAGAACCCCATATTTTGGGGATTTTTTATGGAGGCTTCATCGTGGAGGCATATTCGCCATCAACTCCATTTCTACCCCCTCTGCCCTCGCTAAAAAATGGGAGGTGGGGCTGAAAATTCCAAGCTTCTAATCATGGTTTCGTCTTTCTGGTAACCAGCCCCATCCAGGAGCCCACCAAGAGTCACTTCATTAGAACACAAAACGCTCCTGTCACCCAGGAAATTCCGAGGGGGTTGGGAACTCTGGGTCAGGAACTGAGTCATAGACAAAGGAACAGAAGATGCTCCTAGTATCTGGGGAAGTTACAAGGGTCTCGGGAGCTCTGTGCCAGGAACTGGGGCAGAGACCAATATACGTATTTTCTATCATCTCACCAGGTCCAACCTACAAAACTGGAATCCTTGTGAATAAATGTGTTTGAAAATAAATTCTATACATTTCCGCTCTCTTCAGTTCATTCAAAGGGGGGTAGGGCAGGCCGTAGAGCAGGCAGCCCAAATAAGAATATTTAAGCTTTTAGTGAAGGCTGAAGCATGTATTCACTTGTCAGTACATACAAGCTTTAGTGTCCAGTTAATACCTATTTCAATGGTTGAAGAGACATAGCTTTCTGGAAAGTTAAGGGATACTAATTTCTATTCGTATAATTGAGAGTCGGGTGTCTTTACTCTCTCCTGTTCTCATGTGCAGGAGGGGTGGGCAAGGCTTAAAGACAAGCTAAGCGCCCCAAGACTGATGGCTGGAAACTTACGCAGCAGGGCTCCGAAACTAGCTCCATCGGGCTCCCGAAGGTGATTTCTTAACCTCATTCCTGTCCGGACTGAACAACCAACATTGTCAGGTCAGTGATCTCTGGTGACCAGCGTGTTACCAAGTTTTACCGAGAGCAAGGCTGACCGGTATATGCTGCTGGAATGGAGTGAAATGCCACGGAACTTGCCCGGTAACAGAGAGTCGAGCTCCAGGCGGCAGATCCCGTGATACGCTTCTGATGCAGTGTGATGCCACATCGTTGCTCATTTAGGGAGAGTTTACTCCGCAGACATGGACGCCAGGAACCTCGGAGGATTCCCACACAACCACTGAGACCTCCCCACTTTCTGGTGGCCTGAGATGTGCCTGTGCGACTAGAAGGCGAGGTTCTATTCCCAGCGGCTGCTGACGAGCTGTGTGGTCCTGGGCACGTCATTTAAGCTCTGTGCACCTTAATTTCAGTCGACTCACTTAGAAATGACTCACTGAGGTCCTACTAAGTAGCAGGCCCGAGCTAGGTTACATAGTGTTAAGAGTTCAGGTTTTGGAGACAGACAGACTGGATTCACATTCCAGCCTATCACCTTTCTAATTGTGTGGACTTGGGACACTCCCTTCTCTTATCTAATTAATATGAGCCGGCAACCCGGGGCTGCACGCTTTCTCCATCACCCCAGGAGAATGGGTTAAGCATATATCACGCATCATGTGTTCAACCCTGGGGAAGGTAACAACGTAGCAAACCAGACACAGGAGAGTGCTTACCACACCCAGACACTGTTACAAACTGTTGGCATATATTCATCCAGTCGAGCCTTCCGACCGCCCTCCACTCTCAGTATCCCTGCCCTGCAGCTAGGATTTGGGGCACAGAGAGATTAACCAACTGGCCTAAGGTCACACAGCAACTAAGTGACAGAGGTGGATTCAAACCCAGTGGCCTGGCTCCAGAGTCCCTGCCCATCGCCCTGCGTAGGTTCTGGCTTGCTGTGACCTCTCAGAACTTCCACAACAGATCCCCGTCTGG
This sequence comes from Panthera uncia, assembly GCF_023721935.1. Classification (NCBI taxonomy): domain Eukaryota; kingdom Metazoa; phylum Chordata; class Mammalia; order Carnivora; family Felidae; genus Panthera; species Panthera uncia. The sequence continues at coordinate 11,534,459 of NC_064811.1, read as the reverse complement.
TTTTCCCTACCCTTGTCCCCTTGTATGGTCTTTCCATGCAATAGTCAGCCCACATCCTTGTTCCCTGCGGGACACCCTCCACGCATCCCCACCACCTTCAGGGGCAAGACCAAACTCCTCCAGAGCCCAAAGTCCTGCCAGTCCTGACCCTGAGCAACCTGCTCACTGAGACATACCTTCCCACCCCCTGCCCACTGCCACCACACCAGCACCTTGGGACCTTGCCCGTCCCTGTTTTTGTTTCCCCCCCCCCCCCCCCCGCTCTCCTCTCCCCTGCTCCCCACCTCCCAAACCGGGCCAAGCACAGTGGATTTCCTGACATGACACTTACTAGGAGTTATTTTCATTGGTTAAATGTCCAACTCTTGATTTCGACTCAGGTCATGATCTCACAGCTGTGAGATCAAGCCCCACACTGGGCTCTGCATGGGGCTCCACACTGGGCTTGGAGCCTGCTTAAGATTCTCTCTCTCTCTCTCTCTCTCTCTCTCTCTCTCTCTCCCTCTCCCTCCGCCCCTCCCCCTCCTTCTCTGTCTATAAATAATAAATAAATAAATAAATAAATAAATATGTTAAAAAAATAACTCCACTGGGGCGCCTGGGTGGCTCAGTGGGTTAAGCGTCCGACTTCGGCTCAGGTCACGGTCTCGCAGTCCGTGAGTTCGAGCCCCGCATCGGGCTCTGGGCTGACGGCTCAGAGCCTGGAGCCTGCTTCCGATTCTGTGTCTCCCTCTCTCTCTGCCCCTCCCCCGTTCATGCTCTGTCTCTCTCTGTCTCAAAAATAAATAAACATTAAAAAAAAAAAAATAACTCCACTGACTTTCTGAGAAGTATATAATATATATATCAAATATACATATAAATATATATTTCAAAAGTAATACATTCACATGGTAGATGAGTCTGCTCGGGCTACCATACAAAGTACCACAGACCGAGGGGCTTAAATAACAGAGTTGTGTCATCTCACGGTTCTGGAGGCTGGAAGTCCAAGATCAACGTGTCAGCAGGTTGGTTTCTCCTGACGCCTCTCCTCGGCTTGTTGATGGCCACCTTCTCCCCACATCCACCAAGCATATCGGGGTCTCAGTCTCCTCTTCTCATAAAGAGAATAGTCATGTTGGGTCACAGCCACCTATATTATCTCATTTACATTTAATCACCTCTTTAAAGACCCTGTCTAAACATAGTCACATTTTCAGGTACTGAGGGGTTAGACCTTCAACATAGGAAATTTAGGGAGGACACAATTCAGCCCATCACACAAGGTCAGACAGACTCCAGCAGAACAGAAGATGCAAAATAAAAACAGAATGCGGGTTGTTGGTTTTTTTTTTTTTTTCCTCTTTCCTATGGCTTTCCCAAAAGGAACCGCTACGGACAGTTTCTTGAGCTTCCCACCCACCCGATCTATAAAGCACAGACCAGCATATCCACCTCCTCCCCCATTAAACCCATTTAGAGAAAGTGATGATGAGTTACATGGTTTTGCATCTTGTTTTCTCCACTTACTATATCTTGGCTATTTTTCTGTAGCAACATATACAAACCTGCCTCTTTCTGGGCTGCACTCATTCCAGCACATTCCTTTCTTGAACCCAGCCCTGGGGATTGTTTCCTGTGCTTTCTCGATGACAGACAAAGCTACCGTGAACACCGCCGCACCTGTCTCCGGGCAAGCTTTTGGGAGGAAATCATAGACTAAAATCCCACGGGGTAGAGACCTCGGCCAGGGGATATTTGCAGTTTCACTTCATGGCTTGTGGCAACTCTCCACCTTTGAATAGCATCCCAATTTATGTTCCCATCAGGAGTGGATGGGGGAACCCACTCGACAGGTGTTAACTCAGCTTGAAAGCATAGTTCCAGGCTCTTTGTCAGTCCTCTGCTAACCCCGACCCCTTCAGGCCAGTGGAGCGGTAGCCCCCTGACACCCCCCAGTGCCCCTCCATCTTTGTTATGCTGCCACCAAAGGCAGGTGCTGGCAAGTTCCCAGTTCCCTAAGGGCAGAGTAAAGCCAGTTTCACCCCTGCAAGCACCCAGTGCCTGGATCCCAGTAGGTGCTCATTAGTTGTTTGAATAGCTGACTCCTTATAGCCCTGTGAACCTAGGCTGGGGAGGGTGGTTTTTCCCTGTGTTTCCCTAGGCCTGAGCATAGCACCTGACGTGGGTCAGGAATTCAAGGAGAGGATTCTGGAATGGAACACGTTCCCAGGAAACCAAGTCAATCATGATGAGCTAACTCTGCTTGTTTCCACAGCTGACCTCTCTGTCCCATGAGAGAGTCAGAGAGGAAGAGGGAGGGAGAAAGGGAAGGAGGGGGGCAGGGATGGAGAAGAGATAAGGAAGGGGGTAGGGGAAAGCAGAGAGGCAGGTGAGAAAGGGGGGGATAGAGACTGGGGGAAGGTGAAAAGGGAAGTTGGAGGAAAGAAGGGAAAAGAGAAAGAGGTGAGGGAGAAGGAGAAGGAGGGAAATGGAGAGAGGGAAGGGAGAGAGCTAGAGTTGCAGAGAAATAGGTGAGGGGTGACAGGTGGCCCAGTGGTAGAGGCACTTCTATCTGCCCTGGGATCCAGCAATCTCACTACTGGGTATTTACCCCCAAAATGCAAAAGCACTAATTCAAAGGGATACATGCACCCCGTGTTTACTACAGCATTATTCACAATAGCCAAGATACGGAAGCAGCCCAAGTTGCCATCAGTTGATGAACAGATAAAGAAGATGTGGTATAGAGAGATACACAATGGAACATTACTCAGCCATAAAAAAACAGAATGAAATCTTGCCATTTGCAACAACATGGATGGGGCTGGAGAGTACAAGGCTAAGTGAAATCAGTCAGGGAAAGACAAATACCATATGATTTCACTCAGATGTGGAATTTAAGAAACAAACAAGCAAAGGGGGAAAAAAGACACAGAAAGAAAGCCAAACGCAAATACAGACTCTTAATTATGGAGAACAAACTGATGGTTGTCAGAAGGGAGGTGGGTAGGGGGAGGGAAGAAATAGGTGATGGGGATTAAGGAGGACTCGTGAGGAGCACCGGATGATGTATAGAATTGTTGAATCACTAATTGTGCACCCGAAACTAATATAACACTATATGTTAACTAACCGGAATTAAAATTAAAACTTAAACAAACAACAAAGCAAAACAAAGCCAAACATTCTAAAGATGGCTGTTTCTCATCACAAGAAAAAAATGTCACTGTGTATGATGATAGATGTTAACTAGACTTGTGACCATTATTCGTGGTATATCATCATAATAGATACACCGATACATGTATCGAATATGTATCAGATATACATTGTAATATATACATATATCGAATGGCTATGTTGTGCATCTGAAACTAATATAGTATTACATGTCAATTATATTTCAATTGTAAAAAGAAGATGCTTTATTAACGGAAACTTACAGTCTTTAAAAAACAAAAAATGCAGGCTAGCAATTCAGTCCCTTCGGAGGCAAAGAGCTGTGGGTTGGAAGCCTGATTCTGCCCCTTGCGGACTCTAGAGGTCTGGGTAATTCTTAGCCTCTCTGGGGCTCAGTTTCCTCATCTATAAAGTGGGAATTTAAAACACTCCCTGCGTTTTAGGATTGTTGTGAGAATCCACTGGGTGAGCACGTAAGATACTCATCACAGCGGCCAATGAAATGCCTCTTTTATAGGGCGGGTTCCCTCTGGAGGCGGCCACCTGTCGGTCCGGAAACCTTTATCATTCTTTCTAAATTCGCTCTCCTTTCCCACCAAGCTGACTCAGTCACCCACTTGGCGGGGGGGGGGGGGGGGGGGGGGGGGGGGGGGGGCTCGGTTCGCACCCGGGGAAGAAGGGAAGCAGGGCAGGGGCCGCGCCCCCGGCAGAGCGGGCGCCCCAGGCCGGCCGCGCCCGTCCCCCGCCCCACCGCCTGATGTCGCCCCACGCGCGCCGGCCAATCAGCGCGCCCGCCGCCCTCTCCTGCCACCTGGCTGGCACCTGAGCTTGCAGGGCGGGGCGGGCGGGGTGCGAGCGCGCTTCCGGCCGCACCTCCTCTACCTGCGCTCGCTCGCCGGGCAGGCCGCCGGAGCCTCGACGTGCCCACCTTGTTCTTGCCCGCCCCGTGCCTTCTGACGGCCTCTTTTCCTTAATTCCTGCGGGAGGGGTGGAAGGGAGGGGAGGGGAAGGAGAGACAAGGAGTCACTGGCAGGTAGGGCCGTTCTTACCAGGTTGGCCTTGAGCTAGCTTTTATTTTATTTATTTATTTTTTTAAGACCCAAACTGGCTTTTTCCGCTTTGCTGGCAAAAGATTGTCACGGGGAGGTGACTTCGCAGAAGAGGAAATGCAAACCTGGGGGAAATCTGCAGGTGCAATGAGTGTGCAGTGAAAAGAGGGTGTCCTGGGTGAGAGCCCCGAGGCGTGATTGGCAGGCCACCCCCACCCACTTCTGCCGTGAATTTCCTTAGAGCCAGGAGCTTCCCCTGAGTTTTGAGGCCCTTCTTGAAGATAGTTCTAGGAGAAGACATAATGTCTGTGTTACATATCAGTAATTGATTAAAATCTCTTAAGTACTTACAAAGTAGGCGTCATACTAAAATGCTTTTTATGTTTTCTTATTTAACCTAGGAGGTTTGTATCATTGCCCCCAGTTTGCACTGAATCAAACAGGAAAATGAGGTCCAGGGAGAGTGACAGAACCAGAAGCGAAGTTATTGGTACAATCACTCTGCTTTTCCCCCTCTGACTCCATAATGGATAGGTTGGCATCCAGTTGAGAATCAGAATAGAGATACCAATTTTCTTATCAGACACACAAACAGGGCAAGAGAAAATACCCATTTTGATGGTGACTGTCCAGCCCATTCTGTCTTCATTAGCAGCTCATCAGAAAATGCCATGATTTACTTATTCATTCCTCGAACGAATATATGTTGAGTCCTTCTATGAGCCAGGCACCATATTAAGGCAGTGCAGTGATCAGACCTAAATTCCTGCCCTCGTGGACCTGATATTCTAGTGGGGCAGGGGTTTGGGGGAGCCAGGCAGTAAGCAATAAATGTAAGAAAATCATGATTTTATTATATAGTAAAGTAAGTGCTGGGAGAAAAAGAACATGATACAGAGGGTTGGGATCGTAGGGTAGGACTCATTGAGAGGGCAGCAAGGGTATGAGCTTGCTACTGTCTTAGGGAAGAATTTTCTAGGCAGAGGTAGCATCCAGTGCAATAGTCCTGATGCTGGAGTGTGCCAGGAGTTAACTAGGAAGCTAGTAGGGCTGGATAGAAGGGAAGGAGTGAATGAAGACGAGAGAATGACAGATATGAGATCTGGGGAGAGACAGGAGGGACAGCTCACATCCTGTAGCATCTTGTCATTACAAGGACTGACTTTCACTCTGGGTTCCACAGGAGGCCATCAGAGTGACATGATCTGACTTTCATTTTAACAGGATCCCTTGACCTCTATGTGGAGAATAGCAGGCAAGCAGTCACGGGTAGAAACAGAATACCCAGCACTCGAGCTGAGAGATGTGGGAGCCGTGAAGGTAGAGACAAGAACTCGAATTTTGGATCTCTTTTGGTGATAGAGTCATTAGGATTTGGCGATTGCCCGGACACGAACAAGACGAGTCCATGGTGATTTGAAGGTTTAACCAAACAAAGAAGAGAGCCACCATCACCTGAGGCAGGAAATGCTATGGAAGGAATGTCAGGTTAGGAGTTCACTTTTCTCAGTGATCATGCCAACAAGTGATAAGGCACAACCACATTGGGTGTGGGGGCTTTCCCCGTGCCCCAGTGTGATGTTCCATTACGTGACTTGGGCTTTCACAACACCATATGCCCCCAGGTTCCTTCCTGCCAGCCTCGCCTGGTAAATTTCTACTTCTCTTGAAAATCTTAAGGAAACAGCACCTTTCTATGAATCCTCTGCTGAAACCAAGTGCCTGGTGTCCGGCCTCCCTTCTCTGAACCATCTCAGCCCTATAGTCCACGCCACCCAGTACGACCCTGGATTATATGCTGTCATTTGTAGTTTGCTACTTCCCTGAGGTTTGCTAGCTATGGTTCTTAAAAGGTCAAGGCTCACGCTTTATCTTTTTACCACCGAACGCATGACGATGGCTCATAAGGGGACTTGATCAGAGTGTATGGATTGAGCTACTTTACACATTGTGGTGAATGACCATCGCCATATTGGATAGGAGTCACATGGGTTCGTGGAGTCAACATGTCTCTAGTTCAAACGTCTTGTTATCAGATGAGAAACCTGGGTCCCAGAGAAACCTGGGTCCCAAGAATAAGTGGTCCAAGGTCTTTTAAGGAATGAGAGAGCCAGAACTAGGGCCTATTTGCTCTGATTTTTAGACTGGTGCTCTTTCCCTCACACTCAGAAACCTGGCCTATCTCCTAAAATAGACTCTAGTTCGAGATTCCAGTTGCCTAAGAGTGGGTAAAAGAAGGTGTTTTTTTCTTTTTTTTTTTTTTAATGTTTTATCTGTTTTTGAGACAGAGAGAGACAGAGCATGAGCAGGGGAGGGGGAGAGAGAGAGAGGGAGACACAGAATGTGAAACAGGACCAGGCTCTGAGCTGTCAGCACAGAGCCCGACGCAGGGCTCAAACTCAAGGACCGTGAGATCACGACCTGAGCTGAAGTCGGACGCTCAACCGACTGAGCCACGCAGGCGCCCCAAAAGAAGGTGTTTTGAAATAGACACTCTCACACTCTGTTGGCTGGGACTATAATTGCCACAACCTTTTTGGTAGTATCTAATCAAACTTATAAATAAACAAACCCTTTAACTCAGGAAATCCCTTTCTAGATATTTGCCCTAAAACAGACTCAGATGTGTGGGAAATGCCATTTATGCAAGATTAGTAATTACTTCAGGATTGTAGTAGCAAAATCTGGAAAGAACCTAAAAGAACATAAATAGGGAGATAGCACAATAAATCCTTGTCACCCATGCAAGGTGTACAATTGTAAAAAGAATGTGGGAGATTTTACATGCTGATATGAAGTCAGGTCCAGGCAAAATATGGAATGGTGTTTGTATAGGATGGTCTCATTTGTATAAGATATAGGCATGTCTACATAAATATGTTGTGGAAACAGAATATTTTTCTGGAAGGATACATAACAAATTGATAACAAGGAGATGAACTGACAAGACAATCAATCTCCTGTTTCTAACAAGGAGAACTAGGGAAGGAGGCTTATCTTTTACACATTTGATTTTTTTCAACTTTTCTACTGCCTTTTTTAAATTAATATAATCAGTTAAAATTCACATTTTTAAATTCATATAATTTAAATGCTAAATATTGCAAAAAAATTTTGTCAGCCCCTGCTTTTTTTTTTTTTTTTTTTCTGGCAAAAATCCTGGGGATGAAGAAGTCTGCTGTCCCCCACGGAAGTAAATCTGTCAGTGACCATTTCCCTGAGGAAGCTCACCGATTTTGACTGTCACCTGCATGTTCGTTCTTGCTGGCGACTATTGGCAAATGGGGAAATGACTCCACCAACTAGGTGCCCTTGAGAGGCCAGACCTCAGAAGGAGATCAAGAAAACAAGCTTCTACCTGTAATCTCCTGCCTGTTTCCTCCAAAACTGGGCCCCAGGCTTGGGCAAGGGTGATTCACCCACTTCTGTAGGAGGAAAGAGGACGTCGTATGGCAGCTACCAGCCCTGACCTAAGGAATCAGAATCTTTGGGGTAGGGTTCTGGCAGCTACATTTTTTTATCCCCTCCCTCGCACACCCAGGTAGCTCTGTGCCCACATGGCTTTGCTAACTGCTCTCCTCTCCGTTATTGAACCCCCTGAAACTTGGCTTTACTAGTAGAAGGACAGTTTCCTAATGGGGCTTTTGTTCTGATGACCCACGAAGTATCACCTGTGAACTTGTGGTAGGCATGACACGGATCCCCACCAAAACGCCCGTGTTCTAGTTCCTGGAATCTGTGCATGTGCTATCTTCCCTGGCAGAAGGAGTTTTGCAGGTAAGTGCTTACCCTGAATATCCAGGTGGGCCTAATCTAATCATGGGAACCCTTAAAAGAGAACTTTCAAAGGGAGAGGTGACTGCAGAAGAATGGCCAAAGGGATACAATGTGACTTTGAAGGTGGACTAGGGGGCCATGGCCAAAGAACGTGAGCAGCCTCTAGGAGATGAAAAAGACCAAGAAACTGATTCTCCCCGAGAACTTCTGGAAAGGAACACAGCCCAGCCGACACCTTAATTTTAGCCAGTGAGACCTGAGTAGGACTTCTAACCTCCAGAACTGCAAGGTAATGCATTTGTGTGGTTTTAAGCCACACAAATTATTTGTAATAATTTGTTACAGCAGCTATAGGAAAGCTAAGTATTCGGGGAAAAAGTATTTAATGTGAATCTAGTCAAGTATCTGTATATCATCAGTAGTGCAGGAAATACAGGGGCTTAAGGAACAACTTAAATGACACCGGGAGGAAACACTAGACAAACTAGGAATATAGCAGTTTCTGGGGGTGCCTGGGTGGTTCAGTCGGTTAAGCGTCCGACTTCAGCCCAGGTCATGATCTCACAGTTCATGAGTTCGAGCCCTGCATCGGGATCTGTGCTGACAGCTCAGAGCCTGGAGCTTGCTTCGGATTCTGTCTCTCTCTCTCTCTCTGCCCCTCCCCTGCTCATGCGCTGTCTCTCTCTCTAAAAAATAAACATTAAAAAAAGTTTTTAAGCTGTAGAGTCTGAGACTAACTGCAAGAGGTTGGCCTCAGATCCAAACTGAATTGTAGAACAGCTATTTGGTATCCAGAAAGTGGAATTGGTTGGTGTGGAGGGGGAAAAAGCACACGCATTTACTGTCAGAAGTATTATGAGTAAAAACAGATCATAAAATACTCTGTGATTGATCTTGCAAACACTTTCCAGTCTCAAAAGACAACCAACAGAAGTTCGCCCTCATGTGTAAAGGATCCAAATATACATCTACTTTACAGCCACAGGGTGATCTTGAATCCACCCAGTTCACTGTCATAATTTGGTCAGAAGGGATTGGATTTGGTGCAAGTCCCAAGTGTAATATATACTATATTGATGATGACTTTATGATAATATTGGAAACCTAAGAGCAAGCCAGGGCTGACTTGAACACTGCAGTGACTCACATGAATGTGCAAGGTAGATTAATAAATCCAACAAAGATCCAAGGACCTACTCAACCAGCGATATTCGAAAACTAATCTGGGCAGGAACCATCCAGCACATTCCACAAGTGACTGAAAACAAACCGCTGTTATTTATTACCCACCTCTAGGACCAAACAAAGAGCCCTGCATTTGGTTGGTTTATCTGGATTTTGGAGAACACATATTTCACACCTGGAAATATTGCTAGTTTCACAAGACTTCCCTAGAGAAGGCCATGTTTGAGCCAGGAGCTGACCAAAAGTAGGCCACGTCTCAATTATATAAAAGGCTAACTCTCTCAGTGCTTTTAAGCCCTGTGATCCCTGCTCAGATACAATTTTAGAAGTATCTGCTATTGTACATGCAGACTGAAGCCTACGGCAAAAACCTGTGTGTGTCTCCCAGGGACAAGCATTGAATTTTGGACCAGAAAATTCCACATGCCACTGCCCAGTACTCAGCATTTGGGAGACAATTACTAGCTTGCTCTTGGGCATTTGAGACTGCCTGTATGACTGAAAGATGTGCAATAACCACGATCCCTGAGATACCCATAATGCCTTGGGTGACATCAGAGAAGCACTCTAATAAGGAAGGCAGGGTCCAGAGGAGTTCCAGAAGAAAATGGAAACAGTTCCTACAGGAGCATGCTACCAGGGGAACTGAGGAGGCACCTGCCTCTACACCTAGGGAAGTAGCCGCTTTTCTCCTACGACTGACTGGGATCACCTCAGAAATTGCTGAAACCTATCGCATGAACAGCACTCAACTGACCAACCAAGCCACTTGGTTCATGTGGCAGTTCCAAGGCGAATGGAGAGTATCCTGTTTGCAAGGCTGCAAGTCTAAGACCAGCAGACGGAAAGACTCTGAAGGAGGGAAGAATAAATAAGCTCAACTGGCTGAACTTCATGCCCTTTTCGTAGTGGCGATGGCAGAATTGAACAATGATAAAGGTCCCTGTGTTTGAGTTTTCACCAACTCATGGGCAGGAGCCAATGGCCTGGCCACGTGGTCAGGTAAACGAGCAGCAGAAAACTGGCCTGTTCAAGGGTGCCTATATAGTGTGCAGCCCTATGGAAATCACTCTGGGAATTTAAGAAGTGTATTAAAGTGAGACATGTTGATGCCCATCAGAAGAACTCTTTTCCGGGTTCAGAAGGTGATTGGAACCACCAAGGGGCCTTTCTGGTGTTCTCCCGGGAAGCGACTGCCTGAGTCCATGAAATGAGAGGGCAGGGCAGTGCTGCAGCAACGTGGAGATGAGCTGTGGCTAAACTCATTCCTCGTGCACCCTCTCGAGTCCCAAAATGCCAAGAACTGTTCTGTCTGCCAACAAGAGAGGCTGCAAGTGGTAATGGGGAAAATTCCCCGGGGGAAAAGTCCCACCCACAGGTGGTGAGTGGATGCATCGGAAAAATGCTGGTGGCCCCAGGAGGCTATACGTGGGCCCTGAGCGGAACACTCTTACTCCAGACTGGGCGGTGTGTGCCCAAGTGCGTGCAAATGCTGACACCACTATTCAAGGATCAGAACAGAATATACTGGATCAATTGAGGTGGCTGAGTTACATGTCTTCAGACCGAAGGATGCACTTTATAGCCCATAGTGTCCAACAGCAGGCAAGAGGTATCACATCAAATGGGCATATGAGCTGCACATCATTTCTCCGAGGAGAGGTTTTATAGCGAATTCAAATGGACAGTTGAACATTTGCTGTCTAAATGGGGAGTGGAGAGGGGCGCCTGGCCGGTTCAGTTGGTAGAGCACGCGACTCTCAGGATTGTGAATTCGAGCCCCACATTGAGTGTGAAGATTCCTTAAAAAGAAAATCTTAAAGAGACTTGTTAATAAAATGGGGAGGGCAGAGATAAATGTGTGAGTGGCTGGCTTACACAACCTCATGACTGTGTGTTCACACTCAACACGAGTGGGGCTAAGGGTCCCCACTGGATGGATCCCTCTAATTTTCTGGGATATCTGGGAACAGGGGTGAGGGGGAATGCTGGCCCAGTCATACAGTTCTCTCCCATGACTTTCTTTTTTCCTACATGATGCAGTGCTTCCAGAGCCAGGGGTCCCACGGCAGTTACTGGAAGCAGAGATGATTCCTCAGTAGGAAACCATAACAACGCTTTTAAACCTTTATGTCAGAACTCCTCAAGGCCCGATGGGTAGATTGTGTCTGCACCCCGTCTGGGAAAGTTGGAGTTGAGAGTAAATGCTATTGTGCTGCCTGTGGTTGAGATGGCCCACCAGTTCTGTCCATGTGTCACCCTACCCTACATGAATGGGAGTGGACTGAAGGGTAGGCAGTTGCTAGGCTAGTATTACTGCCAGATATCTGGACCAATGTCCCTTCCAAAGGTGAAAAAGTTTGTGTAAAAACAAAACAAAACAAAACAAAAAAAAAACAAGGTTGCCTGGGTGGCTTAGTTGGTTAAGCACTCAACTTTTAATCTAGGCTCAGGCCATGATCTTCTGGTTGTGGGACCGAGCCCCATGTCGGGCTCTGCACTGACAGCACGGAGTCTGCTTGGGATTCTCTCTCTCCCTCCCTTTCTGCCCCTCCCCCCCCCAAATAAATAAATAAACTTAAAAAAATGGAGAGAAGGAGAAATACTAGCTGAGAGTAAAGAAATGATAAGTGAGCTATGCAACAAGTGAAATCCAATATTATATTAATACCTCTAAAGAGACTCAGAGCAAAGGAATAGTATTATCTCTTAGCACAGTTATACTGGAGACCCAGAAGTGTGAAGCTAGTGTTTGCCAAGACCACTCCTGCTTCTGGAATCTGACAAGGTCAAATGGCAGTCTGCAAATCTGAGTGAGATCACCCTGGAAGACATTCTGGCCATATGATGTGATATGATAATGAACCGGACCATCCCTTAATGACTAAATGTGTTACGGAACCAGGCTGGAACGCTGGCGGAAAAACCAAGCGGCACTCAGACATCTTGGTGGATTGGAGATTTATTTTACAACGGCAAACTCAGAGGAGGCTGTTTTTCCAAAGGTCTGAGCCCGGAATGCAAGTGAGGAGGGTAATTTATAGCCGACAGCCTCCATATCTGTGGGGGTTTTCGCTTGCACGGCAAACAAAGGAAGGAGAAACCGGAGGAGGGGTCTCGAAGCTAGAGACCAAAGTTTGTTTTAGTCCAATCAGCCATCTTCGGTGCCCTTTATCCACTTCTCCAACAAAAGGAGCTCTGGTAACACAACTGTATCTTTGGGCTTCTATTTTTCAGATTTTTCATGGTACCGAGTTGTACCGTGACCCTACTGCCATATGGCGTAATACTGATGTTGTCGGTAAGGCTAGTACTTCATGTAGTCTTGTGATAACACTGATATTGGTTATCAAATGTATTGGGGGATTGAGTCAAAAGCTCTTCAGGACAGAACACCTACAGAAATTGACTGGCCTGCGGAGGAACTGGATCTAGCTAACCATCAGCTGATTTCTATGCTAAGTAGTTCTGCCCCAGCTCCTGAGAAGCACAAAAGGCGGTAGATCATAGGGGAAAAGAGCAATGCAATTAGCAATCAAATCTTAAAATAACCAAAGGGCAGCCCCATGTGCCACAGTGTGCTATGCAGAAATACATATCACCCTTGTTTTTGTGCGTGGAAAACTTTTAAGCAGAGTGGAGAAAATGCATGTAATTGTCAAGAATATGAAAGTGTATGTAATGGCTTTATGAGACAAATTAGTTATTTCTTTAAACCTATCTCTAGCTTACATTGGCTTCTCCAAATCTGTTAGGTGTATTCATATTGGTACTATTGCTGTATCTGTTTTTAAAATACTAAATTAGATGTGAATGCTCTGACAGGTATGATCATTTTGCTGTGAGGGATCTGTCGCCAAAGACTAGGGGGTAAGCTGGTGAAATAATAATAATAAAAATAAATTTGGTCATCGTCCCCATTTCCTGACACAGAGCTCCTAAAACCTTTGGAATTCCCTGAGTGACAGGGATGATTGGGGCAACTTTTGTTATTCATAAGGAGCCCTTGTGAACCTTACCTGAGTTTACGCTAATGAGGTAACTCTTGATAGCCTCAGGGTAAGGGCTAGCTGTCAGAGGAAACAGCCCCAGGATTTGAGGGTTACAACCTTCAGCCCAATGCCCCAAACTCTAGGGAGGGGACAGAAGCTGGAGGTGGAGTTCAATCACTAATGGCCAAATATCTAATCAATCACGCCTACATAATGAAACCCACGTAAAACGCTTTAAACAATGGGCTCAGAGAGCTTACACACTGGCAGTCACGTGTGCCGGCAGGGTGATGCAGTCCAACTCCACGGAACAGAAGCTCCTGTGCTCAGGTGCCTTTGGCCTTGGCCTTATATGCTGCTTCATGTGGCTGTTCATTTTCATCCCTTACAACACAATGTGATAGTAAGCAGAGCATTTCCCTGAGTTCTGTGAATCATAGAAGCAAATTATGGAACCAGGGGGAGGGAGAGGGGTAGGAACCCTTGACTTTGTAGCCAAACTTTGACCAAAGTGTAGGAAGCTTGGGGACTCTGACCCTTCCCCAGACAATTGGCTAAGGCCACGACCATTACCCCATCAACTGCCCCTAGATCCCTATAAAACCTTTGTGCTTTTGAAACCCACTCTCTCTCCAGCATCTCACCGCTGCGTCTGTGCAGGTAGGGAATTGAGCTCGAGCTAGCTCGAATAAAGGCTCTTTGCTTTTGCATCAGACTCGGCTCCCTGGTGGTCTTTGGGGATCATGAATTCTGGGCATAACAGAACCAAACTGAATTGTCTGACAACCCATTGGGGTTGCAGGACTGGCTGGTTAGACAGAAAAATCATTAGATGTAGAGGGGCGCCTGGGTGGCTCAGTCGGCTGAGCGTCCGACTTCAGCTCAGGTCATGATCTCACACTCCAAGAGTTTGAGCCCCGTGTCGGGCTCTTGCTGATAGCTTGGAGCCTGGAGCCCATTTCAGATTCTGTGTCTCCCCCTCTCTCTGCCCCTCCCCTGCTCATGCTCCCGCGCTCTCTCTCTGTCTCAAAAATAAAAACATTAAATTTTTCTCTTAAATCATTAGACATAGAGAGTGCCCAGCCACCAGACCTGGAGGCTATGATCAGAAATTTGAATTCCCTTTTAAGTACTCTTATATTGTATTTTTTTTGGAATACCAACTCCATAGCCAGCTTCTTACATTTATGAATTCCCTTCAATATTTGCAATGATCCTTTGAGATCAGTGTTATTATGCACATTTTATAATTAAGTTAAAAGTTAGGCTCAGAAAGCAGAGGTAACTTACACATGGTCACACATATGGGGATGCAAGAAACACAATTTGAATTCAGGACCGTCTGACTATGTCTGTCTGGCAAAGGCAGGAGCAGACTGAAGCAGAGCTCCCCCCGCCCCACCCCGCCCCCACCGCTGTACATGGACTGTTTGAGTGGTTCGAATGTATGGAATGAGAGATAACTGCTCTGATATGGCCGGAAAGCCCACGAGAAGTAAGAGCAATTATTTCATGATACTACCCCAGGCAGTGTTGTAAGAGGCCAGACAAAAAGGAGATAATGTTATTAAAATAGTGTGCCTGAATAAATAATTGTATTTTTCATTCCTTTTAGAGAATATTGCCCTGTGGCTCCATATCACACTGAATGGATAGATGGATGGATCCTGCTTTGGAAGAAGAGCTAATTAGAAGGTATTTCGGATTAACTTCATACACAAGAAGAACAAATTTCCAGTTATGAAATAAATAAGTCATGGGGATGTAATGTACGGCAGGGTGATTAGCATTAATAGTATTATATTGCGTATTTAAAAATTGCTAAGAGAATAGATCGTAAAAGTTCTCATTAAAAAAAAAAACTTTGTAACTGTGTGTGGTGAAAGAAGTTAACTAGACTTAGTGTGCTGATCATTTCACCATATATACAAATAGTGAATCATTGTGTTCTACCCTTGAAACTGATACAATGTTGTGTGTCATGTATACTTCAGTTGAAAAAGAGAATATATGATATATCAATATAAGAACATTCATGAATAGAATGCATCACATCAATGGATTCAAGAAGAAAAACATGTTACTATTTCCATAAGTGCTGACTAACTTCTGACAAATTTCAACACTCATTCCTTTAAAAAAATTTTTTTTTTCTTAGCCTTGACTCTCAAAGTTGACTTCCTAGGGACACAGTAGGGTTAAATACCAAGTTTGTTTTTTGTTTTTGTTTTTGTTTTTTTTTTCAGGAAAGTCTTCTCTATATTGGAAAAGTTCTCCTTTACTTATCTAGAACCAAGGATCACAGAATCACACCACAGGCCAGAGGGAAGACCCCTGGATATGACGTAAGTGATGTGCCTCTGCAGGAAAAGGAAATTCAAGAAGAATATGGCAAAGGGGTCAGAAGGAAGTGTCCTGGCTATGCCCACTCAAGATAAAAGCCCCTAAATGTAGAAGGGAGTGAAGGACAATAGAAATATCTACATGAGGTTGGAATCAATATAAGGGAGGAACTTCATTCTTGCTCTCCTCTCATCACTAAGGTAAATGGCAAGACCCTGAGAGAATGCCTTCATTTAGCAAGGCTCCCACATTAAGGTGGCCATGGCTGAGGGATTTTGAAAGGGCAGTGAAAGACCCCCAGAGCGCTGTGCTCCCCATCCTGAGAAGGGAGGCCTCAAACATGCAGCAAAAGAGGCCTGGGAGGCTGACAAAGGCCAAGAGCAGGAACAGTGCCAAGACTAAAGAACCATCCGTCAGGAGCCACACACCCAGAACCCAGTGGCCCCACCCCTGCACCATATATTCCCTCCTGCCACCAGAGCCTTTTTGAGAATAAGGTGGTGGAGGAGAAATCCCTTGAGAGAGGGAAAAATAACGCTGATGAGCAGTTCTACCTTTGAACTTAATACTGACCCCAAAGACATTGAGTTACTCCCGGAGAGAATAATTAAAATCCAAAAAAAAGGGAAGGAATCTTGAATCACCCAACCCCCTCTTCCACCATCATTAGCAGGAATGAGGATTTCAAAGCACAGAACCAGTGATCCACAGAAAATGTGTGTTTTGTAGATCTGAATTGTAATGCGCTCAGTTCTGCTTGTGGGCTCTGAGAGCTTGCCTTACTCAAAGTCTGAGGACCTCTGACATATCGATCACTCAGTCTTTCCGGGAATACTCACTCTACCTGGATGCCAGACATCATACTCCTGGTTTGCCTCACCTTACGGGTCATCACTTCTCAGTTGCCTTTGGCAGTTTCGTGTCTTCACAACCTCTCTATGTTGGAGTGCCCCAAGGATGGGTTCACGGAACCATGCTTTTGTCATTTACATTTCTGCCTCCCAAAGTGTCCCAAGACCAATCTGTCCTCTGGGTTCAGACCCTTTTGTCCAAACTTATTCCTGACTTGAGGTCTTTGCCCCTTGCCTTTTCCTCTGCCCAGAAGGCCTGCCCTAGGCATTCACATGGCTGATTTAAATCCCTTCTTGCTAGAGACAGTCTTGGTCTGTCTCTCTAAAATAGCACCCCTCCATCATTTTCCATGGTGCTACTCCCCACAAGTAGAGGGGGTTGGGTTGAGAACATGGCTGAAATAGAAGACAGCAGAGTTGGGAAATAGAGAGGAACACAGTAGTGATATATCTTTCAATAATCATATATGCATAACAGATGATGTAACAGTGAGAGTCCCTGGTTCTAGGCATGCCTGCACTTGGGTTCTTTGCAGGATCATGAGCCAACAGAATCTCTTTGTCTGAAATTCCTGTTTGGGTTGTGTTTTCTGCCACTTGTAACCAAAAATCTTGATCCTAAGAACAAACCCATGAACACCCACATGCTGTCTACCTTGACATGACATTAGTATTCTACTGTCTTTATCAACATGACTTTACTCTGCAAGGCAAACCTATTTTTTCTACTGCCCCTTAAAAAATCTCTTAGTAAAATCAACATTGTACAGCAATACAAGTTTTTTTGTGAATGCAAAAACTAAGTTGTGCTCTCCCCAATGTTTATAGCAGCACTATCAACAATAGCCAAAGTATGGAAAGAGCCCAAATGTCCATCAATAGATGAATGGATAAAGAAGATGTGGTATATATATACAATGGAGTGTTACTTGGCAATCAAAAAGAATGAGATCTTGCTATTTGCAACTAGGTGGATGGCACTGGAGGTTATTATGCTAAGTGAAATCAGTCAGTCAGAGAAAGACAAAAATCATATGACTTCACTCATATGAGGACTTTAAGAGACAAAACAAATGAACATAAGGGAAGGGAAATAAAAATAATATAAAAACAAGGAGGGAGACAAAACAGAAGAGACTCATAAATATGGAGAACAAACTGAGGGTTACTGGAGGGGCTGTGGGAGGGGGGAGGGGCTAAATGGGTGAGGAGCATTCAGGAATCTACTCCTGAAAACATTGTTGCACTAGATGCTAACTAATTTGGATGTAAATTTAAAAATAAATTAAATTAAAAATTAAAAAAAAAAAACCAACTAAGTCGTGCTGCAAAGTTGTTAAATGGCAAAAACAAATTGCACCATTCCTGTCTTTGACAACATGACTTTATTATTCCGGGAAACTCTTGCCCAGGAAGATAAAAAGTTGCAAATGACTTTATTATTCCTGTTAGGAACTTTCTGAAATCAAACAGATGTAAGTGAACATCAGACTGCTCAATATTTCAATAGAGAATATCGAATGACTGTTTATACCTTAAGACGCTTCTAAACCTTCCCCCTGGTAGCCCCTGCCTCGTTGTGTCCACGGATCCTAATCAAGCCCCTGCATTGAAAGACCTGTCTTAAACCAGCCCCTCACACCTCAAAATATCCAAATATCCTGACTTTGCCCCCCACCCAATTCTGATATTCTGTTATACCGTCAAGGTGGCAATAAACTCAGATTGGCTGATGATTGTTCCACCAATATTTTCATAAAGAAGCATTGAAGAATAAATACAAGTAACTGATCCTAGACCTGAGCTCTGTATTAGTTTGGTGTGTGTGTGTGTGTGTGCGCACAGGCGTGCACGGGCACTGTTAGGGACTTTCTGAAGGATGACATCCAAGAGGAATCTTTCTTTGGCCACAGGGATTTCACATCCATTTTACCTGCTTCTCCTGACCTGTGAACGCTGTGGATCTCTTGGGCCATGACTAAAGTTTGAAAACACTTTTGTCTTCTTTTTCTTCTCTAACAGGTTCTGTAATTGCAAAGGCCACATGGGATCATGGACAGACTCGGAACCATGGCTGAGTCCTGGCCCTGCCACCTTTAAGGGATGTCAGTTAACTTTTGAGCCTCATTTAAAATGCAGGTAACACTGTGTATTAGTCAAAGTTCTCCAGAGAGAACCAAAATCAATAGGGTGTGTGCGTGTGGGTGTGTGTATGTGGGTGTGTATATGAAGACAGAAAGAGGAAGAAAGACACGGAGACAGAGTGAGCAAGATTTATTTTAAGAAATTGACTCACATGATTGTGGAGGCTTAGCAGGTCCAGAATCTTCAGGGTAGACCAGCAGGCTGGAGACCCAGGGAGGAGTAGCAGTTTGAGTCCAAAGATAGTCTGCTGACAGAATTCCCTCTTACATGAGGGAGGTCAGTGTTTTTCTTTCAAGACCTTCAACCAATTGGATGAGGCCCACTCACATTATGGAGGATAGTCTGTTTTCCTCAAAGTCTACTGATTTAAATGTTAGTCATATCTTTAAAAACTACAATAATGTTTGACCAACTATCTAGGTACAGTGGCCTAGCCAAGTTGACACATAAATGTAGCCATTATGCCATCCCAGAGTCTCTGTTCTTAACAACAATAATAACGAAAAATCCAACTCAATCTAATACCATTTCTCCAAACCCCAAATATTATCATTTTCTACTTTTCTAAAGTTATCAATCATCAATTACTATTTTTCTTTGAATTGACTGAATTTTAAATTTAAATTTATTCTAGAAGAAAGATCTATTGCACTACATTGAAATAAAAGCTAGGGGCACCTGGGTGGCTCAGTCAGTTAAGTCTCCAACTCTTGATTTCAGCTCAGGTCATGATCTTGCAGTTAATGAGTTCAAGCCCTTCATCAGGTTCTGCACTAACAGCACAGATCCTGCTTGGTAATCTCTGTCTCTCTTCTCTCTCTGCCTCTCTCACTCTCAAAATAAATAAATAAACTTAAAAATAAAAGAAATAAAAGCTAGTATAATTTCATATATACAGAAGTAATTATAAAAATGAATACAATTTGAAGAAATTTAAGGTACCAAAGTCTAGCTAGAAATCACTATCTCGGGGTGCCTGGGTGACTTGGTCAGTTGTGTGTCCAACTCTTGATTTTGGGCTCAGGTCGTGAGCTCACGGTTCATGGGCTCAAGCCCTGCATATCAGACTCCGCACTGATAGTGTGGAGCCTGCTTGTGACTCTCTCTTCTCTCTCTCTGCCCCTTCTGTACTCACACTCTCCCTCTCTTTCCCTCTCTCAAAATAAATAAATAAACATTTTTAAAAATGGAAAAGAAACCACCATCTCATCTAGGTTCTGGCCTGAGTACTACTTAGTTTTTGTTAAGAGGAAAAAGAAAAGGGAAAAAAAACAACAAAAAGATAGGCATAGAACAAATGCAAAAATAAAGGAGACATAATAGCAAACTGAAATCATTCTCGTTGGCGTATTCAGAAGGATTAAGAAAAAAATTTGTTAAGAATAGTTTTTTCGGCCCACAAGATTTGATATTACATCATTTCTAGGAATGATGTAAAATCGTTCCATGTACAACAAAAAACGTCTCTTATGGATATGTATCTTACTCCTTGGGAAACATAGACTTCTAAGGGAGAAGGAATCAGTGCTGAAAACTAAGACAGAGTGAGAGACGAGAAGTGCATGTTTGAGGGAAGACAAAGTGTGTCATGCTCTGTTAAGGTAAGCTTTTTTCTCTAGTTTCCCTAAAAACCTCTCAGTCCAATCGACGTTGGAAGCTAATGCAATTCATTCGTTACAGATGTAAGAAAGTGCTGAGCTGCGCTTCAAAAGTGGCTGCACAGCGAAAACAAAATCCACAGAGATGGCTGATGTGTGGGTGATAAATGCCATCTCATTCAAAGGATTATTGGGCATCTATCAGGCCCAGGCTCTGCACCAAGCCTTGGGAAGGTAGAGACAAAGAACATGGTCCCTACCTCTGTGGAGCTCGTGCTTGTGGGAGGGGTGTGGCGTACTGGGTGGTCCCCCAAAGAACACAAGCATTTTCCAAGGGTGATACATAGAATTCCCCATTCTGCTACTCCTTTTTTTTCCCCCCTCTTGGAGCATACTAGTTTCCTTCTCCCTTGGGTCAATAGTATGTTTCCAGTTCCACTAGTACATTAAAAATTTATAATTTTAAATGTACTGGTGTAGAAATCATGTATTTACTTTGTTAAATAAGAGATTGAGAGACGACATGGTATAATGACACAGACTAGAATTCCTAAATTTTAAGTTGGCCATCCAGTACCTGGGTAACCTTCCTCTGCTTCAAATTTTCTTAGGACAAAGGCTTAATACTATGTCTGTCTTACGGACAAAAGATTTGTTATTGAACTTTGCTTTTATGTAAAAGTATATAAAAAGTATATGCCCCTGCCCTCCCTGTACTCCCATAACTGTGGCTATGGGATTACTCTCTGGCCAATGGAATGTAAACAGAAATCTGGTTTTATTTATTTATTTTCTTAAATGTTTTATTTATTTTTAAGACAGAGAGAGAGGGAGACACAGAATCCGAAGCGGGCTCCAGGCTCCGAGCTGTCAGCACAGAGCCCGACACGAGGCTCGAACCCACGAGTTGTGAGATCGTGACCTAAGCCGAAGTCGGACGTTCAACCGACTGAGCCACCTGGGCACCCGTAGAAATCTGCTTTTAAAAAAAGGTACTCTGCTCCCCTTTTTTGGTCCCTTCCTCCATCCTGCTGCTCGAAGCATCCTGCAACACTAGCTGGCATCTTGGAGCTTGGGGATGAAGGCCACATGTGGACATGCACGGTGAGGAACTGGTTGTTTGTCTTGTTTTGTTTTGCTTTGCTTTGGTTTTGGCGTTTGGGGGTGGTTTTTTTTTTTTTTCTTCTCTTTTATTAAGTTTTTAATTTTAATCCAGTATAGTCAACCTACAGTGTTGCATTTGTTTCCGGTGTACAATAGAGTGATTTAACAATTCTATACTCAGAATTAGTGCTCATCACAAGTACGCTCCTTACTCCCCACCACCTATTCCCCCCATCCCCCAGCCCCCTCACTTCTGATAGCCATCAATTTATTGTCTATAGCTAAGAATATGTTTCTTGGTTTGTCTCTCTCTCTCTCTCTTTTTTCCTCTTTGTTCATTTGTTTTCCTTCTTCAATTTCATCTATGAGTGAAATCATATGGTATTTTCCTTTCCCTGACACTTATTTCACTTAGTAATATACTCCTAACTCCACCCATGTTGCTGCAGGTGGCAAGATTTCACTCTTTTTATGGCTGAATAATATTCCATTGTGTATATACGCCACCTCCCCTTTATCTATTCATCTACCAGTGGACACTTGGGCTGCTTCCATAATTTGGCTACTGCAAATAATGCTGCAATAAACATGGGGTGCGTGTATCTCTTTGAATTAGTGTTTTTGTATTTTGGGGGTAAATACCCAGTAGTCCGATTACTCAATCGTATGGTAGATCTATTTCTACTTTTGGAGGAACATCCACTCAACTCCTCAACAAACATTTGCCTCTTATACACCACTGTCTTCCATAGTGCCTGCACCAGTTTGCAGTCCCACAAACGGTGCACGAGGGATCCTTTTTCTCCACATCCTCACCAACATTTGTTGTTTCTTTTGGTTTTGACTTTAGCCATTCTGACGGGTGTGAGGTGACATCTCATTGTAGTTTTGATCCCATTCTGTTACTTTTTACAGAAAGAAAACAATTTTAAAATAACATTGTATCCTTAAAGCAACTCTAATGAATGACTTTCACTAGCAGGTAATTTTCTTTCAACAAAGCCTGATTATTTGAATTTGAAAAAATAAAGCTGGCAGTTCCATCTGGGTTATGGATTTAATGTTTTCTTCTATTTTATTTTTTAAAGATTTTTAAGTAAGCGACATGCAGAAGAATGAACCTGGACCACTGTCTTACACCATACACAAAAATAAACTCAAAATGGATGAAAGACCTCAATGTAAGACAGGAAGCCATCAAAATCCTTGAGGAGAAAGCAGGCAAAAACCTCTTTGATCCTGGCTGCAGCAACTTCTTACTCAACACGTCTCCAGAGGCAGGGGAAACAAAAGCAAAAATGAGCTACTGGGACCTCATCAAAATAAAAAGCTTCTGCACAGTGAAGGAAACAATCAACAAAACTAAAAGGCAACTGACAGAATGGGAGAAGATATTTGCAACATATATTTGCACATATATGTTGCAACGACATATCAGATAAAGGGTTAGTATCCAAAATCTATAAAGAACTCAACACCCAAAAAACAAATAATCCAGTGAAGAAATGGGAAAAAGACATGAATAGACACTTCTCCAAAGGAGACATCCAGATGGGCGACTGACACATGAAAAAATGCTCAACATCGCTCATCATCAGGGAAATACAAATCAAAACCACAATGAGATACCACCTTACACCTGTCAGAATGGCTAACATTCACAACTCTGGCAAAAAGAGATGTTGGCGAGGATGCGGAGAAAGAGGATCTCTTTTGCATTGTTGGTGGGAATGCAAGCTGGTGCAGCCACTCTGGAAAACAGTATGGAGGTTCCTCAAAAAACTAAAAATAGAACTACCCTACGACCCAGCAATTGCACTACTAGACATTTATCCAAGGGATACAGGTGTGTGTTTTGAAGGGACGCATACACTCCAATGTTTATAGCAGTGCTATTGACAATAGCCAAAGTATGGAAAGTGCCCAAATATCCATTGATGGATGAATGGATAAAGAAGATGTGGTATATATGTACAATGGAGTATTACTCGGTAATCAAAAAGAATGAAATCTTGCCATTTGCAACTACATGGATGGAACTGGAGGGTATTATGTTAAGCAAAATTAGTCAGTCAGAGAAAGACAAATATCAGATGACTTCCCTCATATGAGGACTTTAAGAGACAAAACAGATGAACATAAGGGAAGGGAAACAAAAATAATATAAAAACAAGGAGGGGGACAAAACAGGAGAGACTCATAAATATGGAGAACAAACAGAGGGTTACTGGAGGCGGTGTGGGAGGGCGGGTGGGCTCAGTGGGTAAGGGGCACTAAGGGATATAATCCTGAAATCATTGTTGCACTATATGCTAAGTAATTTGGATGTAAATTTTAAAATATTAAAAATAAAATTAAAAAAGATTTTTAAGTAATCTCTACACCCAGTGTGGGTCTCAAACCTACAAACCTGAGATCAAGAGTCACACACTCCACTGACTCAGCCAGCTAGACACCCCTTTTCTTTCTATTTTAGCCCAGTATCACTGGCATACATTGGTAACTGCTTTAGAGCAGTGTTTCTTAAGCTAGACTGCTAGATTTATCCATCATTACTTTTAAGTCTGGAACTAATCAATATGTTATTCATTAAGAATCATAGCACTTTGATATTTAAAGCTAAATCCAGTGACCCACTGGTGGCCCATTGTTCCATACATAATTCTTGGATTATAAGAGCTTCCCTATTTCAGAAATCTGGAAAGAAATATTAAGTGATCAAACCTGTGTTGACTATGTTGGAGTCTGAAGACAGCCGAAAGGACATCAAGCTTCCCTACCTGCCAGGTACTCGGGGGAGGGTTGAAACTACTTCTCACTGAACCCAGCAGTGAATCATCTATTTCAATCACTTTTCCTATGGCCTATTGACTAACTGCTATTAAAGGAATTCATTTTCGCATGAACTTGGAGTGTCTCTCAATGTCCTTTCAACACTGGAATTGAACTGAATGAAGAATGTGTTGTTGTGCTTTCCAGAACCAACCCTCTGCTGAAGCCAGTTGAGCAAAAGGAAGCACAGGGTATTATTATTATTATTATTACAAACATTATTGTTAATCCTCTTAGATAAATAACACAGTCAAATCTCTGCTCCCATTTCCAAATCCCCCATATTAATGCATTCATTTGTTTGTTCATTCATTCACTCAGCAAACATTTGCCGCTTATACACTGTGACAAGCATAAGTTGCCTTTGCCCTTGAAGAACTGATGGACGTGAACAAGCAGAGTGTGCATTTTGGCCCAGTATAAGCAGCTAAGTCATGGTGATCGGCACAGGCTTCCTGGAAGAAACAATGTTTTGGCTTGGTCATAAGGACTGAATATGTGCCAGTCAGGTACTGATGTCAGAGAATGGGTTCCAGGCAGAGAAAACTATACACATAGACGAAATCTGGGAAACAGCATGAAAGAGGAAAAACGGGGGGGGGGGGGGGGGGGAGCATGAAGAACAAATGCTCCATGTGACTTGAGTGAAGGCACTTGAGGGAAATAGCGGGGGGACCGTTCTTAGAGTTTTAGCTCTCTCCCAAAAGCAGTGGAGGGCCATTAAGGAATTTAAATTAAATTAGCTCCTCAAGCATTGTATAGGTTAAATAGTAGTGCTACCATCAGGAAGAGCCATCTCACACAAATTTAAACGAAAAACAGATGAAAAATTCTTTTTATGTGCTGTTGAATTCGATTTGCTAGTATCTTATTGAGAATTTTTGCATCTATATTCATCAGGGATATTGGCCTGTAGTTCTCTTTTTTTGCTGGGTCTCTGGTTTAAGAATCCAAGTAATGCTGGCTTCATAGAATGAGTCTGGAAGTTTTCCTTCCCTTTCTAATTTTTGGAACAGCTTGAGAAGGATAGGTATTATCTCTGCTGTAAATGTCTGGTAGAATTCCCCTGGGAAGCCATCTGGTGCTGGACTCTTATTTGTTGGGAGATTTTTGATAAAAGAATTATTCACCGTGATCAAGTGGGCTTCATCCCTGGGCTGCAGGGCTGGTTCAACATTTGCAAATCAATCAATGTGATACATCACATTAACAAAAGAAAAGAAAAGAACCATGGGATCCTGTCAATGGATGCAGAAAAAGCATTTGACAAAATTCAGCATCCTTGCTTAATAAAAACCCTCAAGAAAGGCAGGATAGAATGAACATACTTAAACATCATAAAAGCCATTTATGAAAAGCCCCCAGCTAATATCATCCTCAATGGGGAAAAACTGAGAGCTTTCCCCCTGAAATCAGGAACATGACAGGGAGGTCCACTCTCACCGCTGTTGTTTAACATAGTTTTGGAAGTTCTAGCATCAGCAATCAGACAACAAAATGAAATCAAAGGCATCAAGATTGGCAAAGATGAAGTCAGCTTTCACTTTTTGCAGATGACACGATATTATACATGGAAAAACCGATAGACTCCACCAAAAGTCTACTACAACTGATACATGAATTCAGCAAAGTCGCAGGATACAAAATCAATGTACAGAAATCAGTTGCATTCTTATACACTAATAATGAAGCAACAGAAAGACAAAGAAACTGATCCCATTCACAACTGCACCAAGAAGCATAAAATACCTAGGAATAAACCTAACCAAAGATGTAAAAGATCTGTATTCTGAAAACTATAGAAAGCTTATGAAGGAAATTGAAGAAGATATAAAGAAATGGAAAGACATTCCCTGCTCATGGATTGGAAGAATAAATATTGTCAAAATGTCAATACTACCCAAAGCTGTCTACACAGTCAATGCCATCCCAATCAAAATTGTACCAGCATTCTTCTCGAAACTAGAACAAGCAATCCTAAAATTCATATGGAACCACAAAAGGCCCCGAATAGCCAAAGTAATTTTGAAGAAGAAGACCAAAGCAGGAGGCATCACAATCCCAGACTTTAGCCTCTACTACAAAGCTGTCATCATCAAGACAGACTGGTTTTGGCACAAAAACAGACACATAGACCAATGGAATAGAATAGAAACCCCAGAACTAGACCCACAAACATATGGCCAACTAATCTTTGACAAAGCAGGAAAGAACATCCAGTGGAAAAAAGACAGTCTCTTTAACAAATGGTGCTGGAAGAACTGGACAGCAACATGCAGAAGAATGAAACTAGACCACTTTCTTACACCATTCACAAAAATCAACTCAAAATGGATAAAGGACCTGAATGTGAGACAGGAAACCATCAAAACCCTAGAGGAGAAAGCAGGAAAAACCTCTCTGACCTCAGCCGCAGCAATTTCTTACTCGACACATCTCCAAAGGCAAGGGAATTAAAAGCAAAAATGAACTATTGGGACCTCATGAAGATAAAAATCTTCTGCACTGCAAAGGAAACAATCAACAAAACTAAAAGGCAACTGACAGAATGGGAAAAGATAATTTGCAAATGACATATTGGATAAAGAGCTAGTATCCAAAATCTATAAAGAACTCACCAAAATCCGCACCCAAAAAACAAATAACCCACTGAAGAAATGGGCAGAAAACATGAATAGACACTTCTCTAAAGAAGACGTCCAGATGGCCAACAGCCACATGAAAAGATGTCCATCACTCCTCATCAGGGAAATACAAATCAAAACCACACTGGGATACCACCTCATGCCAGTCAGAGCGGCTAAAATAAACAAATCAGGAGACTATAGATGCCGGAGGGGATGTGGAGAAATGGGAACCCTCTTACACTGTTGGTAGCAATGCAAACTGGTGTGGCCACTCTAGAAAACAGTGTGGAAGTTCCTCAAAAAATTAAAAATAGATCTACCCTATGACCCAGCAATAGCACTGCTAGGAAGTTACCCAAGGGATACAGGAGTGTGGATGCATAGGGGCAATTATACCCCCAATGTTTATAGCAGCACTTTCAACAATAGCTAAATTATGGAAAGAGCCTAAATGTCCATCAACTGATGAATGGATAAAGAAATTGTGGTTTGTATACACAATGGAATACTACTTGGCAATGAGAAAGAATGAAATATGACTTTTTGTAGCAACGTGGATGGAACTGGAGAGTGTTATGCTAAGTGAAATAAGTCATACAGAGAAAGACAGATACCATATGTTTTCAATCTTATGTGGATCCTGAGAAACTTAACAGAAGACCATGGGGGAGGGGAAGGAAAAAAAAGAGGGAGGGAGGCAAATCATAAGAGACTCTTAAAAACTGAGAATAACTGAGGGTAGATGGGGAGTAGGAAGGAAGGGAAAGTGGGTGATGGGCATTGAGGTGGACACCTGGTGGGAGGAGCACTGGGTATTGTATGGAAACCAATTGGACAATACATTTCATATTTTAAAAAAAGAGAAAAGAAAGAAAGAAAGAAAGAAAGAAAGAAAGAAAGAAAGAAAGAAAAAAGCAGATCTAAAACCACAATGCAGTCTCTCTTGACACCTACCACAATGTCTAAAATGGAAACGATAAACAATGCCAAGTGTTGGCAAGGATGTGAACCTTCATTCACTGGGATAGTGTATATTGTGACAATCGCTTTGGAAAACTTTGTTGGTAGCAACCACTGATGCATAACCTATGACTCAGCAATCCACTCCTCAAATATGTCCCCACTAGAAATGTGTACATAGGTCTGCCAAGAGGCATGTATGAGATGGTTGCAGCATTGTTTCTAATACCCCAAAACTGGAAATTCCCCAAATGCTCATCACAAGAGAATGGGTAAATGAATTATTATATATTCCCACAACAAAATACTGTATGGTGATAAGAATGAGAAAATTATAACAACATATGGCAGGAATGAATTTCACAAGCACAATGCTTAGCTGAAAACACCAAACACAGAAGAGTATATATTCTATGGTTCCATTTATATAAAGTTTAAAAGAGGCAAAAATACTCCCTGTTGTAGGATGATAAGATGTGGTTATCCGTGACAAGTAGTTATTGGAATGGGCATGAGAGAAGATTCTGGGGTGGCAAAAATGTGGTTTCTTGACCTGAGGGCTTGTTATATGGGTGTTCATCTTGTGAAAACTCATGAGCTTTTTTACAATTTGTGTACCTTTATGTGTGTATGTTAAACACAGTAAAAGTAAAAAGGCTCTACCCTTCCCAAAACACACACACACACACACACACACACACACACACCAATAGGAAGACAAAAAGAATACCAAAGCTACTAACACACTGCAGTGGGACTTGAGTCTAGTGAGAGACCAGAACAGAATTTTCAGCAGGGAGCTGATCTTAGCACAAAAGGAAGAAAAGGTGGCCTGCTGACATGTGGGTTTTGGTGTCCTAGACAGTATTTTTAACATTTGTAATTATAGTTTACCCTTGAATAACAGGGGTTTGAACTGTGTGGATCCACTCACATGTAGATATCTTTTTTTATGTATAAATACAGCACAGCACTATAAATGTATGTTCTCTTTCTTATGATTTTTTAAATCATTTCCTTGTTTCTAGGTTACTTTATTATAAAAGTAGAGCATATAATTCATATTATATACAAAATATGTGTTGATCAACTGTTAATGTTATTGGTAAGTCTGGTCAATAGTAGGTCATTAGTAGTTGAGTGGGTTTTTTTTTGACATTTATTTATTTTTGAGAGAGAGAGAGAAAGAGGAAAAAAAACTAGCAGGGAAGGGGCAGAGAGAGGAGGAGAGAGGAACTGAAGTGGGCTTTTCACTGACAGCAGCCAGCAAGCCAGATGAAGGGCTGAAACTCACAAACCATGAGATCATGGCCTGAGCTGAAGTCAGACGCTCAACCAAGCGAGCTCCCCAGGAGCCCCAGTAGTTGAGTTTTAGGGGAGTCAAAGTTATACATGGATTTTCAACTGTGCGAGGAGGTTACTGTTGCTAAATCCCAGGTTGTTCAAGGATCAACTACAGTCTCTAAAATTCTGAAAATTTCACATAAAAACCTAAATGCCCTTCACTGTTTGCTTTTCTAAAAAACAATAAAGATCTAAGAACAATATAGGGCACATGCTCTGATTTACATTTTAAAAGAAAATCTCCAGCTGTTTTGTGGAAAAGATACTAGGAACAGCAAAAGCAAAACTGAGGACCAGGTATGAAGCTGTTGCCAGAATCCAGATAAGGGGTGAGAGTATCTTGGATCACGGAGGTGACAGGAAAAATGCCAGTACATGAGCAAATTCTAGATATATTCTGAAAGCGTAATTGATTGGACTGCCTTGCATGGGGTGTAGTAGATAAAGAGAAAGCCAAGGACAACTCTAAAAGTGTTGGCCTGACCAGCTGGAATGAGAAAGTTGTCAACAACTGAGACAGGGGCAGCCTGAGAATTGAGTAGGAGTTTAAGGGACATCATGGATGGGGAGTAGTCTATTTGGGATATGTTAAATTTGAGATAGCTTTTTTTTTTAAGTTTATTTATTTATTTTAAGAAAGAGAAAGAGCACACACAGAGGAGGGACAGAGAGAGAGGAAGAGAGAATCCCAAGCAGTCTCCTTGCAGTCAGCACAGAGCCCAATGCAGGGCTCAAACTCGCGAACTGTGAGACCATGACCTCAGCTGAAATCAAGAGTTGGACACTTAATCAAGTGAGCTCCCCCCAGGAACCCCTGAAATAGCTCTTAAAAAGCCAAGTGCAGGTTTCAAGAGATATTTGAATAGTTGAGTCTGGAGTTCAGGAAAGAGGTCTGAAAAGAAGACATAATTTGAGGGAACCATCAGTGTATGGTGGTATTTCAAGCCATGAGATTAGAGGCAAGCAAGGGAATATGTGGAGTCCTAGGACTGAGACCTGGGCCTCCAACATGAAGAGGTCTGGGTGGAAAATAGGAAGCAGCAAAGGAGACAAAAGAGGAATTGTCAATAAGGTAGGACATAACCAAGAGAGTATGATATCCTGGGAGGCAAAGGAAGTAGGGATGTTTCTGAGGATTCAGTGGTCAACTGGGTCAGATGTCAAGGAGAGTGAACATTGATGAATGGCCAGCACATTTAGCAACATGGAGGTCGTTATGACCATGGCCAGAGCTCATTTGGTAGTGTGATGGGCCAAAAGGCATCACCATCTCTTGATGGTGACTTCAAGAGAGCCTAGGAGGAAAAGAATAGGAATCAATGAGTTTAGTTAACTCTTTCATTGAATTTTGCTGCAAAAGGGAGCTAAGAAGTAAGATCACCAATCCAGGGGTCCAGAAAAGCATCTTTCTGTTTGCGTGTCTGCATTTTGTTAAATGGGAAAATTAGCTGCATGTTTGTGTGCGGATAAGAATGTTTAGCAGGGGTGTTTGGGTGGCTCAGTTGGTTAAGTAACCGACTTCGGCTCGGGTCATGACCTTTTGGTTTGTGAGTTCGAGCCCTGCATCGGGCTCTGTGCAGACAGCTTGGAGCCTGGAGCCTGCTTTGGATTCTGTGTCTCCTTCCATCTCTGCCCCTCCCCTGCCCATGCTCTGTCCCTTTCTGTCTCAAAAATAAATAAAAACATTTAAAAAAAAATTTTTAATAATGTTTAGCAAAAAGCTAACAATTAATAGAAACCAGTGGAAAATTTGGGGGGAAATATTCTCAGTTGCCTTATCCATAACTGGCACATATAATGCTTATCTCACCTAGATTTTATAAAGGCAAAATGACTTAATATAGGTGAGTGCCTCATTCCCAATAGTACTCAAAAAATGACAACGACACTGACTTGTCTTATTGTCCCTAAATCACAATTTTCAGGTCTGGGAATCTCTGTACTGAGAGGTTGTATGTCTAGTAAATAAATACAAGAAGCTAATGAGATTAAGTTTATCCATAAATAACTCATCAAATTTTTTAAACATTTCATTCTTAATAAAATGCCTTCCTATTAAAATATTAAAGGCAAAAACAACATTGGAAGAGCAGCATATTTCATATCTTTGGTATCCTGTTTACATAGGCTGATTTTAAACCCAAAGATTTATTTAAATGTTCTATAGCCTTTATGACAAAATTAAGGTATGAGAGCTGCTTCAGGCTGTAGGTCAGACTCTGTGAGAAACTACCTCCCTCCCTACTTGATTTCATAGCACGGATCAGCCAAATGGATGAGCCAAAAGTTTGAAGTCAGCTAAGTTGCACTGATTAACTGCTGAAATTGAGGTTAAGGGCAATTCCCTAGGAATCAGGAAACCCTGGGCTCTAACCTTGAGGTTAAGTTGCCCTGTGGGATTTGAACACTGGAAAGATCTTTAACTTTCTACGCCTCTGTTTCCTAACCAGTAAAACAAAGGGCTTAGTCCTGATGCCATTACTTCAGCTCCCATGGTCTAGGATTCTGAGAGTTTGAGATTATGTGAGGCTTTATGGACAGTAGAAGAGATTGCCTGGAGCCACCAGTATCCCACGGTGGAGTTTGGGCAGATTGTTCAATTTCTCCAAGTCTTAGTTTTCTCCTCTTTCATCTGAGGTGTGAGAACCAAATACAATCCTGTTCAAATACCACTTTATTAGGGGCACTCTGCCATTCTAAACTAAGGGGCTAAAGTGGTGGCCTCAGCCTGGAGAGGGCAGTGTATGCCAGGATCAACCTGTGGAGCGTATTCAAAATAGTCACATCTCCCCTGCCCCTCAGAAGTTTGAGCCAGTGTGGTAGATAGGCATTTGCTCTTTTTCAAGCCGCTAGATTTGTAACGGTGGCCTAGAGCCTTGTCTTGTAAGGGATGGTAAGGACACAAATGGATTTTGTTGTTGATGCATGCTGTCTGCAGTGGACACAGGATTGCTGAGACGTAGCTGTTGCTCTGCATTTGCAACCCTAGGTTTACGTGTGTACAAGTTTGTCAGAATGATTTTTTTATTCCTTCCTCTCCCTTCAAGACTGTGTCCTTGCCACAGATAGGCTTTGAGTACTCTTCAGTTTTCAACTTTGAGTAACACCGAGAGGAGTCAAGTTCATGGAGAAGTGTGGCAAAGGCTGACTTTCCTCATTGGTCTTTGTGATAGATTGTCTGCAAAGATGATCACTATGCCCCTCCTCACGTCAGGAGAGGTGTCAGTGTCCCCAACCTCAAAATCAGGGCTGGCTTTGTGGTTTGCTGTGACCAGTAGAATGCAGCCCATGTGATACTTCGGGATTTCCAGGCCCAGACCCTAAGAAGCCCTCATAGATTCCTTTACACAGAATCCAGCCAACCATAGAAAGAAGTCCAGGGTATCCATGTGGATAGAAAAGAACACATGGAGGCAAATCTAGGTTCCAGACATATGAGTGATTCCAGCCAACACCAAAAGAGTGACACCCAGTCATCCTAGTCAGTCCCCAGCCATTCAAACCATTCCAGCTAAGGCAGCAGATGCGTGAGTGAGGCCATCTTGAATCCTCCAGTCCCCCACAAGCCATGCCAGCTGAGACCACATGGGGGGACATTTGAGTTGTTCCAGCTGGACCCCGACTCGGATAGATTCCCAGCCCATAGATTTGTGCATAGCAAGGTGGTTTTTTTTCTGAGCCACTAAATTTTGAGAAAGCCGAGGCTCAGATGAGTAATTACCTTACCCAAAGTCACAAAAAGAATACACAGCAGAACTGAGATTAGAACACTAGTCCAGGCTTTCCCAGATTGATGAGGAAATTCTTATTCTTCCTCTTCACGTTCCATTCTAGCTGTATAAAGAGCTTGAATTTCAAGATTTTAATTACAGAATGATAGGCTTCAGAGAACAAGCATGTTTAGTTGGTACCACACGATTCGGCTCTGAATTACATACTGACTTACTCTACTCTCTAATTACTCAATCAGACATATTTTAATTTATAATTTCTCAGAAGTCAGCAAAAGGAATGTGCTACTTGACAGCATTTTGAAGAATATTCATTAGATTTATTATAGGTAGGCCTTACTTCTCACCATAAAACCAATCTTTTAAAAGTTTTATGTAAGTAAAAAAAAAAGTTTTATATAAATAGAACTGCTGTAAGTTAAATTACATTTTAATGAAATAGAAGTTTCCATTTAAAGAAAATCAGCAGTGGACTTTTTAAAAGAGATTTTGAAACATTTTTAAGGTACTGAATCACTTAGGGTCATTTTCTGTCCTAGAAGCGGGTTAGATTTTCTTAAATTGAGATATAGCTTTAAAAGCTGAGATCTTTGCAGTGCATAAGGATAGTAAGTACTAGGAAAAACTGGTAACACTTAGATGCATGTTCTGGTTGAGTTGTGTCTCCCCCAAAATGTTAAAGTCATAACCCTCAGAACCTGTGAATGTGACCTTATTTAGAAATAGAGTCTTTGCAGATATAATCAAATTAAGATGAGATTATTAGTGTGAGCCCCAAACCAATAGGACTAATGGCCTTATAGGAAGAGGGAAATGCCATGTGATGACAGAGGCAGAGATTGGAAAGCTGAAGCTGTAACCAGGGAACGCCAATAATCAACAGCTGTCACCAGCTATCACCAGCTGTCACCAGAAGCTAGGAAGAGACCAGGAAAGTTTCTACCCAGAGTCTCAGAGGAAGCATGGCCATGCTCAGTGATACCTTTGTTTTGGACTTCTAGCCTCCGGAATTGTAAGAGAACAGATTTCTGTTGTTTTCATTGTTTTATGGCAATTTTTCATGGTGGCTTTAAGAGACCTAATGCCATGTACCTCATTTTTTTCTTTTTTTCTTTTTTTTTAATGTTTATTTATTTTTGATAGAGAGACAGAGCATGAGCTGGGAGGGGTGGAGAAAGAAGGAGACACAGAATCCAAAGCAGTCTCCAGGCTCTGCGCTGTCAGCACAGAGTCCAATGTGGGACTCAAATTCACGAACTGCAAGATCATGACCTGAGCCGAAGTCACACTCAACCGACTGAGCCACCCAGGTGCCCCCATGTACATAATTTTCTCTGATTCAGAAGGAAATATTAGAGGGAGGAAGATATATGAGGAAACCAAAAAGAAAACTATTTTTTAACCAAATCGATAGATATTCCCAACCTCTGTCTCCCGTCCCACTTTTACTCTAGAAGCTAGAAAAAATTTACTTTCTAAAGCTCAGCTTTACTTTCTGAAGCTCAGAAAATTACTATTTGAAGCTCTACCACAGCTAGAACTACTTATGTGCCAATGAAACACTTCCAGCCAATAAAATATCCATTGTTTTGTTTGACAAAAGATAAAGACATGGGAGGCCAGTCTTACTTGTTATTTCCCCTTCAATTCGTATGTGGTATCTTGGAGTAGAGCAGTCATTTTGCAACAAATAGGTAGCAAGCATGGGAGAAAGACCAAGAAAATCATAGTGCAAAACCACTGACAATGCAGAGCCACCGAATCAACTCTAACCAACATCAATCTCTGGACTTGAGTTACATGAGAAAAATAAACCCACATTTATTTAAGCCATGACAGGTTGGATTTTCTGTTACAACTGGTCACATTCTTACCTGATGGAAGAAGCAATTGCCGTAGTTCAGGCCAGAGGTAATATGTAAGGATAAGAAAATCAGAGAGGGATGGAAACAAGAGAGAAGAAAAATACTATCAACATAGGTATTAAGTTAGAACTTGGGAATCAAGTGAGGATGGGGAAGAAAAAAAGCCTGGTATAACTATGAGATTTTAAGACGGGGTTCTGGATGGATTTCTTCTTCTGTAAGCATTTATATACAGCTCCCTGTCTCTGATGCAGCAAGTGGTTTTGAACAGCCCATGCTAGCCTTGTAAGCAACACAAATAATTGAACACCAGATGGTGGCAGAAAGCAACACAACTTACTCTCCCGACATACAAATGTACAAACAATACAAACGTACAACTGTCTTCAGCCATTAAAGCTCCTTGGCACTTTCTACCCAAACATGAGAGTCTCTGCTCAGGTCAGACGAGTGCATCAACCTCCAAGCTTAAGCTCCAAAGTTTAGAGAGAATTTGCAAGAGTTCCACATTCTGAGTTTGCAGTGTTTCAGGGGAACATGCTTGTGATGCTGTGTCTTACAGAGAAGGGTTCATCAGCTTGATATTGTTTCTTTAATATTAAGCATACACATTCTAAAAGAGTGCTCTTGAAAGTGTGGTCCCAAACCAGCTGCATCAGCATCACCTGGGAATTTGTTAGTAAAGCAGGTTCCCAGGCCCCATCCCAGACCTCCTGAAGCAGAAACCCAACAATCTGGTTTTTTTTTTTTTAATTTTTTTTAACGTTTATTTATTTTTGAGACACAGACAGAGCATGAACGGGGGAGGGGCAGAGAGAGAGGGAGACACAGAATCTCAAAAATGCTCCAGGCTCTGAGCAATCAGCACAGAGCCCAACGCGGGGCTCGAACTCACGGACTGCGAGATCGTGACCTGAGCCAAAGTCGGACGCTTAACGGACGGAGCCACCCAGGCGCCCCAACAATCTGTTTTTTAACAAGGTCTTCAGCTAACTTGGATGGACATATATTGCCCTGGGGGAATGCTGGTAGAATGCCTCTGGCTTGACAAAATTGATTCTCCCAATCCTCCTTTGATATACAGTTGGTTACTGGATTAGAGGTGGAAATTTTCTTAGGGGTCAAAGAGCTTCCTGAGAGAACAGGGATAAAAACTTGAAAACTTTCTCTTTGCAGCTCAGTGCTAGTAGAATATTTTTGGTGGTTGGAGTGATCTTGCCTGAGGTTATGCCTCCAGGGCGCATTTCCATATGAGGAAGTGGAAAGTCAGGCTCCAGACCAAGTTTCCATGATAGAAAGGGTGATTCTGGCTTGTATGTACCTACCACTGGAATCCCCACCTGACCCCACCATGCTGGCTTGATGATCATGCTTCTGGGGACTTGTTAAGCATTTGAATTTCAACAAAGTTTCCTACCATGGGAGCCCCAAGCATGGGCCCCATTGTCCAAGCGTGACAAAGAGTCAGACCTCCTTGAAGAGTTACTCCACCTTTACTGGTGGTGTCAGACTCGTGTTCTGCAGTGGCACAGCGTGGCCGGGAAACAGACTCTGTGCTTAGGACATTTGAAAGCTAAACTGGTTCCCTTGCACTGATAAGACTGCTGAGGTTCTCAGAGGATTGAAGAGGAGAAGGTCGACACCTTAAGAGTCCTTCTTCCTGCTCTTGAGGGACTACATTGGGCCTTATCACCCTCAGGTTTATCATTCTGCCCTGCACTACTCTGAATCCAGGGAGGCTGACTCGGGGCTCCTGTGCCCTCTGGCTTCTTGCTGAGTTCAGTCAGTGGTAGAGTTCATAGGAGCCTGGAAGACAAGGGGAAGGGAAAAGTGGGTGCTACTCTCGAACTCTTTCTGCCTCAGTCAGCCTTTCCAGCAGCAAGTCTGTCACCACCACTTCTGCCCTTCAGACCCGTCACGGTCCCATCTCCAGTCAAGTCACCTGGCCCCTAGGTTCTGATGACACATTTTCCTCCATTTGGTTTTCCAGCCAGGGGGTGGTGATGGCTTCTTGGAGTTACTCATCTCTAGTCCCAATCTGGCTCTTGGCCTCTTTCATTACCAATGTAATAAATTCCTTGCATTAAGTCTCTTTTGTTGTAAATACCTAGAATTCTTTCTTTTTTTTTCTGATTAGAACTTGATGATATAACTGATTTGGCAATTGTCACGCAAGGGTAAATTGGACCTTTCAATTGAGATATACAGATAAAATAGATCTCAGATACCAAAGGAGTTGCGAGTCAGATGTCACAGTCCTGAGCATCTGCAAAAGGGCAGGTGACTAAGAAGGGTCGTAAACCCCTCACAGACATTGAGGATTGATCTCTGTGGTGTGCTCGCCCCAGGCTCCCATGCCCTCTGGCTCTGGTTAGGTTCAGACAATGTAAGACACTGGTTGGAGATGGGGGTGCAATAGGAAAAAAGAGAGATTGCTTAGACAAGTTTCCTGAGGCATATTCATGGTGCCAACATGGTGGAGTCAGGTAACGGCTCCAGTCTAGGGCCCACACCAGCCAGAATCAGATGACTGTCACTCCTACTCCTCTTTTCTGGTCTGAGATTGTAGCAGTAGTTCTTTCCTCAGGTGTGGCTACTCTTCTTGGCAGGTGGTCCCTCTCCAATGATTACAGCTTTTCCCAGGTTCCGTGTAACACTCATACCTAGGAGTGGTAACAACTCCGCCCTGTTACTACCCACTGGCTGCTTCCCATTCTTTGTCGGTTCCATTAACGCTGCCCAGACCATTGGAGGATGACCCCTCTTCCAACTCTCTTTCATTGCCCTATGAGTGTGCCAGCTGTTTTCTGCCAACAAGGTGATTTGTACAGGGCACAGAAAGGTCAGGAGTTGAGATTAAAGAGAGGATGTGTGAAGGGGACTCCCTTTGAGAGAACTGAATTGGGAATTCAGGAGGAAGGGCATCATGGGTGCCCAGGGAAGATAATGACTTAGGTCATTGGAAATCCTGAGCACAAGGGACAGGAGCAGGGATGCTTTTAGAGTGTGGGTTTTACTATAGGGTGTTCTGACTGGGCTGTTTCATCAAGGAAACCTCTAATGTCATAGGCTGGTCAAATTTACTAGAGGAGATTCTGATGTGTCATCAGAACCTAGGGGCCAGATTCTTCCATTCAAATCTCTTTTGAATGGAAAGCTACCCTTCAATTTTGTAAAGACTGGGAAAAGAAGAGTAGGAGCAAAGTCTCTGCATTGAGAATTTTACCTGATACTTCATTTTGTTTTTATATTTACCCCTGCTCTCACATGTGACCATGACCACCTGTCTAAGATCCTATCTATTTTATCCTTTTTGGAAAATAAACCTCCAATCATCAGCCAGGGTGGAGACGAATAAATTCGGGGGGGGGGGGCGATATAGGGATTTCAAATACTTCTCATACAGACCATTAAGGAATACTCCGGTCAGACATACCACTCTCCCTTCCCTTCCAGAGGTATCTGTTTTTACTAATTCCTTTTTAGGGATCAGCAGTATATAGTTTTCTCGGGCCCCCACAACAAAGTGCCACAGTCCGAGTAGCTTAAACAACAGAAATTCATCTTCTCACAATTCTGGAGAATAAGAAGCTGAGATCAAGGTGTCAGTAGGGTTGGTGTCTTCTAAAGCCTCTTTCCTTGGCTTATAGATGGTGTCTTCTCCCTGTATCTTCACAAGGTTGTCTCCCTGTGCAGGTGTGTGTCCTTTTTTTTTTTTTTTTTTTTACAAAATTTTGTGTATTTCTCTTTTTTTTTTTAATATATGAAACTTATTGTCAAATCGGTTTCCATACAACACCCAGTGCTCATCCCAAAAGATGCCCTCTTCAATACCCATCACCTTCCCTCCCCTCCCTCCCACCCCCAATCAACCCTCAGTTTGTTCTCAGTTTTTTTTTTAAATTTTTTTTTTTAACATTTATTTATTTTTGAGACAGAGAGAGACAGAGCATGAACGGGGGAGGGGCAGAGAGAGAGGGAGACACAGAATCGGAAGCAGGCTGTAGGCTCTGGGCCATCAGCCCAGAGCCTGACGTGGGGCTCCAACTCGCGGACCGCAAGATCGTGACCTGATCCGAAGTCGGACGCTCAACCGACTGAGCCACCCAGGCGCCCCTGTTCTCAGTTTTTAAGAGTCTCTTATGCTTTGGCTCTCTCCCACTCTAACCTCTTTTTTTTTCCTTCCCCTCCCCCATGGGTTTCTCAGGATCCACATAAAAGTGAAAACATATGGTATCTGTCTTTCTCTGTATGGCTTATTTCACTTAGCATCACACTCTCCAGTTCCATCCACGTTGCTACAAAGGGCCATATTTCATTCTTTCTCATTGCCACGTAGTACTCCATTGTGTATATAAACCACAATTTCTTTATCTATTCATCAGTTGATGGACATTTAGGCTCTTTCCACAATTTGGCTATTGTTGAGAGTGCTGCTATAAACATTGGGGTACAAGTGCCCCTATGCATCAGTACTCCTGTATCCCTTGGGTAAATTCCTAGCAGTGCTACTGCTGGGTCATAGGGTAGGTCTATTTTTAATTTTTTGAGGAACCTCCACACTGTTTTCCAGAGTGGCTGCACCCATTTGCATTCCTGCAAGTGTGTGTCCTAATTTCTTTTTCTTATAAGGACACCAGTCAAATTGGATTAAGGCGCACCCTAATGACCTTATTTTAACTTAATCACCTCTTTAGGATCCTATCTCAAATACAATCACATTCGGAGGTACCAGACATTAGGGGTTCAAAGTATGATGGGGGGGTACATAAGTCAACCCATAACAAGCAGTATAAAATTGAGTAACTTTGGCTTCCCCCATGCCAGCTAGATTTAGCTCTTTTGGATTTGTTAAGTCCACTCAACTGCAGCTGCTGTCTACTTTCCAAATTTTAGTTATCATTAACTTCTCTTTTAAAGTCTTTATCCTGAAAGATTTGTTTTTCTTTATATGTCTCACTTATTCTCATTTGGTGTGATTTTGGAAGTCAGAAAAAGTAAATGCTTGTGTGTCATCCATCATCTCTCATGAGATATCTCTAGCCCACTTTATACCTCTTAACATGGCCACATAGGAATTTTCTAAGTCATTGGAAGTCTTCCTGAAGCTTATTTTTATGGCCACACAATGAATTTTCCAACTGGAGGGAATCATACCCTGTTTATGTATTTGATCTATGGCTATGTTTCCAAATTTGGGGTAGAAATAACACTACAGTAAACATCTGAGTAAAGAGTATTGACTCTAAGTCTTTCTTGATATATACTTCAATTAATCATATCTAAGATACCACCCATTGTAATATACATCCAAAAAAAGCTGAACAAGTTTACTTCTGGAGAGGAGGAAAGAGGGGTTCGTGAAGTCAAGCCTGTTTCAGATTCTGTGTCTCCTTCTCTGTCTCTGCCTCTCCCCCTCTCGTGTTCTGTCTCTCTCTCTCACATAAAAATAAATAAACATTAAAAAAATTTTAAATAAGAAAAAATAAGATGTGTCAACTCAACAGAAGTTGAAGATCAAGTTTTGAATATCAATATTTAGGATATGTAGAGTTGTCATTAATTCTCTAGTCCAGAAATAAATAGCCTGAGTGTTTTCTGAATCATTTGTATTTTGAAGTTGAAAAAAGAGAGAGAGAGAGAGACTACCATTGACCTCAGACATATTATATGACAAAGGGATCATAAAGTTTTCCCAGCATTGAGTCTTTGACAAAGACATCATAGGCAACAAGGAAGGCAGAGCCCACACTTGAAAGTTTGGGGCCAAACCCTAAATGCTCTGATATTTATCAGTTCAATCTGGAATCTGTCATCCAAAGATTATATCCATTAATTTTTCTTTCTCACATTTCTATTTGGAATATATTCTTTTTCTATTATTTATTTATTTATTTATTTATTTATTTTTAACTTACTTTATTTTTGAGAGACAGAGAGAGACAGAGCCCAAGCAGGGGAGAAGCAGAGAGAGAGGGAGACACAGAATCTGAAGCAGCCTCCAGGCTCTGAGCTGTCAGCACAGAGGCAGATACAGGGCTTGAACCCATGAACCATGAGATCATGACCTGAGCCAAAGTTGGACACTCAACCAACTGAGCCAGCCAAGCGCCCCTAGAATATATTTTTGGACACCTGGGTGGTTCAGTTGGTTAAGTGTCTGACTCTTCATTTTGACTTAGTTCATGATCTCATGATTCATGGGATGGAACCCCACACTGGGCTTTGGGCTGACAGCACAGAGCCTGCTTGTGATACACTCTCTCTCCTTCTCTATCTGCCCCTCTCCCTCTCCTTCTCTCTCTCTCTCTCTCTCTCTCTCTCTTTCTCAAAATAAATAAACTTTTTACAACAAGAATATATTCTTAACTGACTACAACTGGTCTTCAATTCAGAGATAGAATTGGACATATTGTCACTCTAAAGCTAAAAGGACAAAACATAGGCAAATATTTTTGAATATTATTCCGTCTTCCAAAATATATTTGTTTTGCTACCCCACACCCCCTGTCTTGGCTCAAATAAGTATATTTTATTGCATCTCTGTGGCAAAAACTTTTGACTGAATTCAAACAAGGGTACCTGAAATTTAATTGAAATGTGGACATTTTTATGTAATCTTTTCCCATCGCTAATAATTTCTGCCAAGCCAAGATAAAGGGTGAGATGTAAAGATAAGTTGACGTGCTCCAAATTTTAATTCTGGCCATCATGCCAAGTCACATCCATAGTGGCACTGTCTGATCTAGTACAACATGGTGTAACTAAGGAGATGGGAAATGAGAAGCCAAGAGAGTTGATCCCCTTAAACAGTGTTCCCTACTCTGGTCTGGAACAACCAAAGTATAGCAGGGATTTCTGGGAATTAGTCATGTTCATCATTCTCAAGGAAATCGCAGAGTATTCATTAAAAGAATTGCGTATGTTAGGCTGCCCTCATTAGGGAGGGTGGCAGTCATTGCTAAGAATCACTGGAAGCTGGTTGGGTGTCAGATGGCATGTGGTAGGAAAGGGGAGGCACTGAGTACGTTGGTCGCTCTGATTGTGAACACAAGGAGTGGTCACCTTCCCGGATTCTAATGGGCATCTACATGGTCCCCTCTTTTGCAGGGTCTACTAGTTCCCCAATCTATTCTACAAGCTCCTGTTAGACGAATCTCCCTAAGACAGCATTTTTTTTTCAC
This sequence comes from Panthera uncia, assembly GCF_023721935.1. Lineage (NCBI taxonomy): Eukaryota > Metazoa > Chordata > Mammalia > Carnivora > Felidae > Panthera > Panthera uncia. The sequence goes on along the minus strand of NC_064811.1, from coordinate 11,492,707 downwards.
ACTTGTGTGTTGAAGGCAATTTATTGACTCCATGGTTTGAGGATCATAGAATTTTAGAGCAAGAATGATGTTATCAATCACCTCGTCCAGTTCTCTCTCTCACTATATGCATGAGAAAATTGAAGCCTGAAGAAGTGAAGTGACTCACCCAAGGCCACAAAGCAAGTTGTTTCCATGCTAACTCAATCCTTAAGCCTATCTCCACTTATCTGCCTCTATGCAGAGATGCCCAGAGCATCAGACACATGCTCCTTAAGGGTTGAAAATATTCCTACCACTGAAGAGATAGTATGTGGAAAAGTGAGGGAAGCCAGAGACCCAGAAAAGTCCTCATGGCTTCACCAAGAGGGCTGGGAAACAGTTACAGAGAGTTACTCTTTTCCAAAGAGGGCTAACGTGGCTGATGTCCAAATGGAATGTGTTTCCAATGAACATCTAGTGAGGTGTATGTAGGAGAGAGGAAGGCCCCCTGCTCTTCTTTCCTTCACGCTTTAAAGAAGGCCCAAATTCTTCATCCACTTGAGAACAGGCAACTCAACTTGAGATGTGAATAATTTAGGGACTAGACTGCCCCAATCCCCAAGGTCATAGGGCTAGTGGGGCTTTGAGGGAGATGGAGCAGTGAGATGAAGTGAAGAAACCAGAGAGGAAAAGAAAGGAAGGGTCTGCCTGCCTGCCTTCCCCAGTAGCCCGAGATGAATTAGTTCAGTCACCCATTGATGACCCTCAATTATTTACTGAGTTTGGATATAGCCCAAAGACAGAAATTAATGGTGACCATGCCAATGAAACAGTTCTTGTCACAGAGCATTTGCTCTGTGCTGGGTGCTCCACTGAGCACCTTCACTTCATTGACTCCTGTGATCCTCACGATGGCTCTATGACAAGTGTTATTATTAGCACTATTTCACAAAGACACTGAGCCATGGAGTGATCATATTCCACAGCCAGCAAGGGGTGGCTGGACTTTAGAGTCAGATGATCCAAGTCATGAGCCCACAATTTTAGCTCCTTCCCCTGCCCTCAAAGAGATAACCATGTAGTAAAGGGTATAGACATGTGAATAAATAATTTTGCTTGACTCCTTCACTCATGCAGACGTTCAGCAGGCATTTATTGAACACCTACTATGTGCTAGACAGAGTGCTAGGCTCCAAGGATACAAAATCCAGGCAGACCTGGACTCCAGAGTCATAGGGACAAAGAACTAGATCTCCTTTCTCTGGTTCCCTTCAGGGCTCCATTTACAAGCCTGTATTTGCCTTGCTCCCTAACTAGACCCACAGCAACTTGATGCCAAGGATGTGTCTCATGCACCTCTGTATCAACAGCCTCCGAGAAGCATGCCTGGCATGCAGGAAATGCCCAGCAAATATTTGTTGGAAAGCAGATCTTGAAAAAGGCCCAGGTGTAAGAAAATGATTCCCTGGTTCATTGCCTGATCCAAGGAAGGAGCATCCATGATATAGTTCATGTAAGGCAACTTGGCTGACAATATCCTCTTGTGGAGGTCTCTCTGGATGTCTAGATTGGAGATCTGGGTCCTGCAGTTCTCTCCTGGAATCTATCGCTAACGTGGAGCTAAGCAAATCAAATGTTATCAAAGAGTAGTATTAATGTCTAGTATTAATGTAGTATTAATGTCAAATAGTAGTATTAATAACTAGTATCATGTTAAAAGTGGGTAAAGAAATGAATTTTGGCATCAGACAGACTTAAGTTTGAATGCCAGCTCCACCCCTAATTGTCTTTTTGATAAGTCATTTCATTTCTCAGATCTTCACTTTCCTCTTCTGTAAAATGGGAACAGTAATCTACTTGGTTGGATCATTGTGATGATCAAACAGTATGATGGTTAATTTTATGTCAGTCTGGCTGGGCTACAGTTCCCAGATATTTGGTCAAATGTTACCCTGGATGTTTCCGAGCTTGTGTTTTTTGTAGGTGAGATTAACATTTAAATCAGTGGACTTTAAGTAAAGGATATAATTTTTTCAATGGGTGGGCCTCATCCAGTCAGTTGAAGGCCATAAAACAAAAACTGACCTCTCCTGAACAAGAAGAAATTCTGCCAGCAGACAACCTTCAATCTTGAACTGCACCATTAGCTCTCCTGAGTCTCCACCTTGCTAACCCACTGTGCAGACTTCACAATCACAAAAGCCAATTACTTAAAATAAATCTCTCGGGGCACTCTGTTTGCTTAGTTGGCGGAATAGTGGCTCTTGATCTCAAGGTCATGAGTTTGAGCCCATGTTGGGTGTGGAAGCCTATTTAAAAAAAAAAAAAAAAGATTAAAATAAATCTGTGTGTGTGTGTGTGTGTGTATGTGCACATGCACATACAGATATGTGTATGTATATATATACACGTATACACACACACATCATTTTGATTCTGTGACTCTGAAGAATCCCAACTAATACAAATGGTATGATTCCTGAACAGTCGCTGACATACAGCATGTTCTCAATGGATATTAGTTTTATTCCCCTTTCCCAAAGACCTTCAGTGTCTTCATTCCACAGGTAAGCAGATGAAAGTCCAAAGAGGTACATAGACATGTCCACTCTCCCAATGTAACCTTGAAGAGTTTGAGAAGATGAACGAGATAATCAGCTCTGAGCATCACAAGTTAAGGCCCAAAACATCTGCTCCATGCCTGAAGGGACCATTTCATTTTCTACAAAGAGTCCTTGAAAGGACTTCAGAGATCATCTGATCTAGAAACCACACGGTGTTGGCCTAAGGACCACATACTGGTAGTGTTGGTTTTGTTTTGGGGTTGTTGTTTTTTTTTTTGCGTCTATTTTTTATCCACACAAGCATTTTTTTTTTAACTTAAGATTTGAAAGATGTCACATAAAAGTCTGCATTCCTGGCTCCTCTTCGTGAGGAGGAAGATCTGGTGACCTCAGGTGTGCACGTCTGGAGGTGAGAGGTCACTGACACCATAGACAGGACACAGGTCGTCAGGCCATCTTATTCATTTGCGTCAAACCTTGTGGACATTTGAGTCAACGACTCCTTGTGTCTTCCAGCTCCTTCAGTTCAGAAAAGAGAAAGCAGAGACTCAGGAGGTCTAATGTACTTGCTCAAGGCTGTGCTCCAGATTGGCAGAGCCAGGTATAAAACCCACATTCTTGCCTCCCAGGCCCCTTAAAATGAGCACAAATGCTTTCATTGACAAATTAGGTGATTCCAAAGAGTCCCGTATTCCCCCATAAGGCTTGCTTATTTCAGCAGTAACATCAAGTTGAGTGTCACAAAGGAATGCAGTGCTTTAAAATGCGGCTAAAATACAAATAGTCTTATTTACCTCTGGATTATAAGCACAGTTCTGGGGTCAGACCAAACTTAGCTTTGCCATCAACTTGAGCAAGTTTCTCACCTTTCTAGTAAGAGTTATATATATCACACAGAGTAGTGGGTGAGGATTAAATGAAATAGTTCATGTAAAGTGCTCAGTATGGTGTCCAGAATATAGTAAATGTTCTACAAATGTTGTTGAATTAAGACCTCAGAGGAATTAAAATAAATATGGCAAAATTAGCAATGTAGCCAAATGATTTTGCATCTGCAAATATGTAGGCATTCACAATGACCCCACAAATTCAAATCCTCAACTTCCCCCATTTTACATCTCCATTCAAGTACTCTTTTGGTCTAACCTGCAAAACATGATGTCAATACAAACCTATTAATTAAAGTTCAAGATTTATTTGTGGTTATTTTTGCCCTTAGAATAGACTGCACTAATAATGCACAACCGAGGTATGATGTTCCAACAAAACAAGTGTTGAATCTGGGAGCCTGGGAGGCTCGGTCAGTTAAGTGTCCAACTCTTAATTTCAGCTCAGGTCATGATCTCACATTTCATGGGATCAAACCCCACACTGGGCTCTGTGCTGACAGTGAGGAGCCTCCTTGGGATTCTGTCTCTCCCTCTCTCTCTGCCCCTCCCTCTCTCACTCTCTAGCTCTCAAAATAAATGAATAAATAAATAAATAAATAAATAAATAAATAAAACAAGTCTTGAATTAATTCTTATTGTCTGGATGGTTGAGTTATCAATGTGATATACAGTTGAGTTAATTTGCTGCTTGTCTGTATTGATTTTAGGGTCTGCTTTATTTCACCCTTGATGATTTCATTTTGGTTTTTAATATGTTATACTTCAGTTTCAATCAATATGCTGAGCTATGTTATTGTATAGCACTGTGTTATTAGAAATAATGAAAAAGACAGATGCCTTCTAAAAGCTTAGCCAGCGCAGAGAAACAGACATGTAAATAGACCATTATTATAAGCCATGTTTTGGAGGTGTGCATGGAGAGTTGAGGTGGGTCTTAGTGCCATGAGCCATAGAAAATGGGCTTAATAAAACTTGCTGAATGAGTGAATGAATAAGTGAATGAATGAATGAATGAATGAATTTGTCATTGTGTTTGTCCCCTCTAGATTGTAAGCTCTTTAAGGTGAAGACTCAGCCTGATTCGTCTTTGTATCCCAGGTTTGGCCAGAGCTGGACCCCATCTATGCTTTTTAGAATGGGAAGCAAACATCCAAGGATACTGCGTGGAACGCTGGGTCTAAATTAACTCCAAGAATGCTAAACTTTTCAATTGCTGGAGTAGCTGTCCTTTTCTGCATTTTTCAAACTCATGACTTGCTTCCCTGCATTCTGTTCTTGCCCTTTGCTCCAGTCTAGGGCATCCCTCCTCCTCCCTGGGACACACCCTCCCAGTCTCCCAGCCTCCCTTCGGACACTTTGGGCTAACCACCCACCTCTGGCCTCTTTGATTCTTTCTTATGCAGAATCTCTGCCAGGAGTGACCAAGGGCAAAGCCCAATGACCTTTCACAGAAGACTTTCCTTGACCCACCTATGCTTCAGAGTCCAAGATAACCATTCCTTTCAGTTCCAAACTTATCCCCATTGATTTTTATTGTACTTCCACTAATTGCAGTTTACGTGTGATGAAAACTTACTGGGCGTTAAGAACCTTATTTGCTTCATCTTGTCTAACTTTCACAGCCCTCTGATGGAGGTACATGATGCTAGAGGTGTTTCATAGATGAAAAAGCTGAAGCCCAGGGTACATGTGTAACCTGCCCAAAGCCACAGCCAGCAGACAGCAAAGGACAGGGCTGGCCACTGCATGCACCCTCCACCCCCTCACCACTGGGCACCCCCAGTGCCCTCCCCAGCTGAGAGGCTCAGTGGTTTGCAATTTCCCAGCTCGTTCTGATCTCTGGGCAGGTATTGGGGCTGCTCCCCTTCTCTTTGTGGACGTATCTCCACATTGATTTGCACTGCACTGTGCTCTCTGGTTCTCCTATCTCCCTGACTGTCCCTCTTCTGCCCTTCTTCACCCCCATTTCCTGGACCTGGGAAGTCCCTCCAGAATCTGTTTCTGGCCCTTTTCTCTCTTCGCTCTGTTCTCTGATGATCTCATCTCTGCTGGTTTCTGTAAAACTCCTCACCCCAGCTCTGGTCCTGAGTGGACCTCTCCGAATGCATGTTTCACGTTGTCCACACCCATCACTCCCCAAACCCCTCTCTCCTTTCTCTCCTCCCAGGGGGTAGCTCTCTTCCCTCGGCCACCCCAGGATGGAACGTGGCACCTCCCACTAGCTGTGCCCACAGCTGGCTGGTGGCTTCTGCCCTGTGCCTCACATCCTTCTTCACACCCTTCACACCCTTACCGCCTCTCACTTGGATCTTGTGGCAACACCGTCATCGGTCCCCTCCCTGCCCTGCTTGTGTTCCTTTCAATGCACAGCACAATCCACACAACCACACAGGAAGCTCTTCCAAAAACATTCCCTTGATCATTGATCGAGTCAGTAATGGTTTATGGAGAACGGCCGTGCCAGGCGCTGTCCTTTGGATATCACGTGACTTCTCTATAGTAAATCATCAGTGATTCTCTTCCTCAATGTTAAAGGAAAGAAAACTTGAATGAAAGGCAAGTCCAGTTTGCCAGCTGGAGGGACCCTAAAGGTCATCTACCTCATTTACTGATAAGGAAGCGGGAACCTCTTCACTGTTCCATCTGAGAATACCTATTGAGTGCCTCCTCCAGGCCAAGTACTCTCCAGGCGCTGAGGGTTAGAAGCAAACAAGACGTTGGGCACTATTCTTTATGTATTTTACTTATGATAAGTTTAGTGATTCATTCAACAAATGCCTACTGAGCACCTACTATGTGCTAGCCCTTTTCTAGGAATACAGCAATGAATAAAACTGACAAAAGTCCCTGCCCTTTTTACAGCCTGGTGAAAGGAGAGAGAAAATAAATGAGTACATATGTAAATACCAGGTCACATGGTGCTAAGTGACCTGGAAGAGAGCCCGGGCACAGTGTATAGCCTGGATCCACCCTACGCTAGCTCTGGGACTTTGGTCAAGCTACATAACTTCTTTGTCCCTCACTTTCCTCATCTATAAAGTGCGAGTAGTAATAAGGCTCACATCGTAGGGGATGTTGTGAGAAGAAAGCAAGATATTTTGGAAGCGCTAAAGATAGTCTCCAGCACACTGGAAGAACTATGAAATTTTAAATAAGTGTGCAGGGGTGCCTGGGTGGCTCAGCCAGTTAAGTATCCAACTCTTGATTTCAGCTCAGGTCATGATCTCACGGGTCGTGGGTTCAAGCCCCATATCGCACCCTGTGCTGACAGTGAGGAGTTTACTTGGGATTCTCTCTCTCTCTCTCTCTCTCAAAATAAACTTTTTTGAAAACAGCACACAGAGAAGGGGCAGAGGCCTATAAGCTGCCTGAAGGAGTACAGTGTGATCAAGGAAGACTTCACAGGAGGACATTTAAGCCAAGACACGGAGAGCAAAGGGAACTCGCCGTGCAGATAGCTAGCAAGTGTTGCAGGCTGAGGAAGTAGCCAGCACAAGGCCCCAAATGGGGAATGGCAAGCGGCAAGGAGGCCAGTGTGGCAAGAGCAGACGAACAAGGGAGAGAAAGGAGAAGATGAGGACAGAGAGGCATGGATGGGGGAAGCGGAGAAGCCCCTGAGACTCCGTCCATCTTGGCTTTTGCTCTAGTGCACTGAGGAGCCTTTGGGGAGTGTTAGCCTGGGGAGTGATGCTATCTGTTTTGTGTTTCAAAAGCATCATTCTGGCTGCTCTGGGGAGAATAACTGCCAAGGAGCAGACTCAGGAAACCAAAGAGGCCTTTGCAAGAACCCCAGGAAGCTAGGAGCTTGAGCAGGATGGTGAGATGTGGTCAGGTTCCGGGTATATTTTGGAGGTCGAGCTAATGGGATCCTCTGTAGGCTGGATGTGGGGCCGAGAGAAGAGTGAGGGAGGGTAATACAGGGGGAGTACCGGGCACTACGAAAGCATGAGGGAGTTCTGGGAGAGGACTGGAGAAGCAGACGGTGAGGGAGGCCCCAGGGCAAGAATTAGTAAAGAAGAGCCGTGGAAATGTGGCCTCGGAGAGGACCGTCCCATTTAAACATCAGCCCCCTCGAGTCATAGTTCTTGTTCAAACGTTTAATCCCTTGAATCCCCAGAGCATAGGGAACAGGAGCCAGAGCAAGCATGCGGATGCCCTACGGTCCAGTTCAGTCTGCACACAGGGCCACTGTCAAGTCCACTCTGAGTACTGGGAAGATGGGCTGCTACCCCAGCGTGAATGTCTGCCTCCCTCTGCTGGCCATCTTTGTATTTCGGTTTACACACTGGCTCTTGGGTGAATATTTTGATACACATTTACCTTGAACAGTTGCCATAGCTTTCATTTACATATTTGGGGTTTTTTTTTTTAAGCTTTATTTATTTATTTATTTTGAGAGAGAGAGAGAGAGAGAGAGAGAGAGCCCCAGGCAGGCTCCGCACTGTCAGCATGGAAACGGATGAGGGGTTCTAACTCATGACCAGCGTGCGATCATGACCTGAGCCAAAATCAAGAGTCGGGTGCCCCTGCATCTAAGGGCATCTTAGGTAGAGTCGGGTTTATAAAGACTCTATTGTTGCCTTAAACTTCAAGATAATTGGAAAACCATAATGTCACCATCGTCGTTATCACCACCACACCAGCAATCTGCTTTTGTCTCCGGCTTTTCCCCACATTTTCTCCTGCATTATCTCACGAGATCTCATATCCTCTCCATGAGGTAGGTAAGATGTCCATTTTACACAAGAAGATACTGAGGCTCAAAAAGGTGGGACTTTCTTCTCTGGGATTGAGGTAGAATGTTTTCCCATGAATCCGGTCTTCTTGTCACTGGAAAATGTGCCTCGTATGACAGGAAACCTTGGATAATTTGAAAACCATAGACAGACACCCACCATAACAGTGCTTTCTGTCTTATGTAATGTTTTCCTAATCTCCCTTGTGATAGGGACTATTTATTGCCTTCCAAAGCCACACCAGGCATAGCATCAACTGTAACAAGTACACCAGGCCATTTAATACCCTCCACCTCTCTGTGAAGTGGCTTCCATTACTAACCCCATTTTGCATGTCCACTCTCTGAAGAGTAGACAGGAATTGACTTGCCCACCGTGCCTGAGTGATTCACAAAATTCCAGAGCTGGGATTTGAACCCAGTTCCAGAGTCCACACTGTTTTCTTCCCACACCCCACCCTTGCCCTGGCTTTCTCTTCCTGTCTGGACATCCAAGCCTACAGCCATCTTGTCCTATGTAGAGCGTGACTCAGGGCATTTCTCTGTCTTTTCCCCTCTCAGGAGAGTGTTGCACTTTCTCCTTCCATTTCGCCTTCAATTCAGAAAACTTCAAATGTTAATTACATGTGACCTTGCGCTGACTCATAGGACGGTTTAATTTTGGTGCCTACCTTGTGTTCTGAGACGTGTCATAGAGGTCAGGTAAGCAGGTATGTGGGTAGGTTCTGTCCTCACTTTACAGGTAAGGAATCTGAAGCTCAAAGAATTTCTGGCTGGGAAATCTCCCTTGACTAAGCATCAGAAGACTCATGTTTAAGATCTGGACTCTCTGTGTGACCTTGGACAGGTCTTTCTACCTCTCTGGGCCTCTAGTTTCTCATCCATAAGACAGGAATACTCATTCGAGTCACAGAGTGCTTCTGAGGACCAAATGCATGGAAAAGCTATTGACAATTGTAAAACACTACATGTTGACCTTTTCCACGAGCATTTATTGAGACCTTCCTTATCGACTCAAATATGATTAAGTATTAGGCTCTGGAGTCTTGCTTTCTGGATTCACATCCAAGCTCCACCGTTCATATTGGTGTCCTTGAGCACTTTATTAAATCTTTCTAAGCCTTGTTCCTCCCTTGTTTCCTTTTTAGAAGGAATCATAATAGCAGCCACTGCACAGAATCGTGGCAAAGATGAAGGGAGGTGGTAAGACTATCGAGAGCAGTCAGCACTAGGCTGTTCTTGCTGCTGTGGTTGTAATCATCATGATTTGGTTATTCTTCAAGGCACTGTGTTGGACGATACGAAAAGACACAATCCCTCGAGAGGTGGCTGGACAGGGACGGAGAAGAGAAGGGAGCTGATTCCTGAGAATGCACTGACATTTCTTTACTCCGTGCTCTTAACTGCATTATTCATCAGGATATAGGAACAGGCAATCTTATGTTAACTGCTAAGTTTTCAAAGTTAACATTTCCATTTGCCATTAAGGAGGTTTCTAAGTCATCCAGAGAAGCCTTTTGGGGGAGTGTGCTGTCAGCAAGAGTCTTGCTCAAAGAGCTGCCAGATCTGGGAGAGTCACCTTTGAATGGGGGAATTTATGCTCCAGATAAGTGACCAGATTTGATCTGTGCCACACAGAAGGGCCCAGGAGACAGAGCAGGACCAGTGAAAAATTGTTCTTGTGAGCTCTAAGCCTGGTACCAATTTCTGGCTTCAATATTCATCTTTCCTAAATCTGTCTACTACCTGATGTATACACATATACATACATATAATATTATATCTAACATATATATACATATAATATTATATACAACAGCATATGCATGTGTATATATACATATAATATACATCAACAACAAACATATGTATTTGTTGTTATTGTTGTTTACTAAGCTACATTAAGTTGTTTTGTTCAGTTCTATTTTTTCTTTTTTATGGAAATGATGGACTTTAACCACCACTGAACTTTTCTGGATTTGGATAACAGTGGGAAATAGTAGGATATCAGAATTTGGAATAACATATTTTCTCTACTATAAGTGGCCAATAATTGTGAAATGTATCATCAATAACTAACAGCTTTTCAGAAAAGATTCCAAATTTAAGATACTCTGAACTTTTGAAATGTGAAATGAATAAGCTTCTTGAATTTGAAGAAATCGGTAAGAGCTTGCCTTTGTTTGGCATTTTTAACTTTCCAGAATATTCTTTTTTAAATTAAATTTAATTTAATTTAATCTAATTTAATTTTAGAAAGAGAGAAAGAGCATGCAAGGAAGAGGGGTAAAGGGAGAGAGAGAGAAAGAGAGAGAGAGACAGAGAGACAGAGAGACAGAGAGAGAGAATCTTAAGCAGGCTCCACGTTTGGCACAGAGTCCAATGTGGAGCTCAATCCCATGACCCTGGGATTGAAATCAATCCTGACCTGAGCTGAAATCAAGAGTCAGACACTCAACCAACTGAGCCAACCAGGCACCCCTCCAGAATATTTTTATATCCAACTTCAATCCACTTGGGTCACACACTCAGCCAACACGTATCCTCTTCTTTTCCTGCCTTTGCTGAAAAATATGTTAGTCTTTAGCAAAGAAAAGACATTTAAGAAACAACGTACTCAGAAAACCTGACCGCTGCCTTTCAAATCAGCCCCAATAGTTGCGGTAGATGCAGTATCCAGCCCCAGGATGGTGCCTTTAAGGACTCAGGAAAATGGAAAAGCCCAGATCCCTTTCTCCAGTTTGAAACTCAGCCTTGCTTTTCCTGACTTTCTTGAAAATCAGGTGACATCCTGGTTGTAATTCAAAAACTCAAAATGGTTTTCTACAAATGCATTTAAACATCAACAGTGTTTCTTATAAATCCCCCTGATGTGACACTGAATACATTAAAAACCCAAAGATAAACTACAGCCCCGTAACCAAACACGAGACACATTTATCAGCATAATGAGATGTTGGGCCTCCAGTAGGGTAATATCTCAAACCACCAAGGCTTAGAATTTTCTTCTAGTAAATACAGAAAAGGAGTCCTTGGGTTACAAATACCTGAGTCAAAAACACCTTATATATACAAGTCAGCCACGTCTATATGGGTTCAGAGGACCCCTTCTCACTGAGTGGCAGACGATCAGCTGAGTCCCTGGGAATGAGCAGTGCCTGGATCCTGGAATCCAAGGCTCAGGCACTGTTTTCACCCAAGAACTGCACAATAGACCTGAAGGAGAGGTGCCTCTCCCTCTGTTGTATCCATGAGGAAACAAACTCAGGGAATGAAGCAGCGAGCTCAAAGTCATATGACTAGTTAATAGCAGAGTTGGGACTCTGACTCCAAGTGAGGATGACCAGGGGTCCCATTTGCCCGGGACTGAGGAGGTTCCCAAGATGAGGGACTTTCAGTGTCAGCATTGGGACAGTCCTGGGCAAACCAAGACAAATTGGTCACCCTCTATCCAAGTCCAGTGTTCTTTCTACTAAAAGAGGCTGCTGTTGAGGTGGCCTGGTCATCCAACCTGTGTTAACAATTTCAAAAGGCTAGTTAAAAACAGTCTTCGGTGCTCCCCGTGCTCAGCTAGTTCCATTAGGTGGCCCACAGCCCTGTATCACGATTGGTGATCCTAAACCAGGTTATGACCTAGATTTATTTTGTATATCTAATCATTATACTGAGGATTTAGAAAAGGTACCTATTCCTGAAGAACTAATCATGTACAGAACAAAACAGCTTACGCTTGAAAATCTGTGAGGGCACTTGGGGTGGCTCAGTCGGGTAAGCCTCCAACTTCGGCTCAGGTCATGATCTCATAGTTCGTGGGTTCAAGCCCCACATCCAACTCTGTGCTGACAGCTCAGAGCCTGGAGGCTGCTTTGGATTCTGTGTCTCCCTCTCTCTCTGCCCTTCCCCTGTTTTCTCTCTCTCTCTTTCTCTCAAAAATAAATAAGGAAAGAAAGAAAGAAAGAAAGAAAGAAACCTTAAAAAAAAACTCTGTGAAGATAAGAGGCTATCACAGGGCAGCCCAGCTGGGGTAGCTGCAGGCCCCGGGGGGGGGGGGGGGGGGGGGGGGGGGGGGGGGGGGGG